>NC_086044.1:4578108-4882648 GCF_947568885.1 Cydia strobilella | reverse complement strand
AATCAAGAAAATTTGATTCTCGTTCAGAGGGCGCTACTAGTTTTGGCCTACAGCCGTATAGATGGCGTTGACGGTTTCGTTTGTTATTTAACAATTTTAACGCATATCAGTGAAAGAACATGGGTCAAAATCATAAAAATAATTAATGCAAATAAAAAAAATCATTTATCTATATTTAAATACATTCTAACGTATTTTTATTAATCTTCATTTTTAGTTTTAAAGTGTGTCGACAGATGGCAGTGAATTTACTGGGGTTACAAAATTTACTATGACAGTACCGCTCTAGTATAAGTTACTCTATGTTTATACTTAGCACGGCGGCGGCGCCCGCATCCCGCATCCGATCCCACTTCATACCGGATTAGGTTTAGCTGGGATCTACTGGCATTCTCATATTGTAAATGTTGAATTTACCTACTGTAAATGTCGGATACCACTAACAGCCCAATTCGGACAACGCTTATAAGATGTCACATCGATACGATACCGATATGTCAGACCAAAAACGTCAATTTGGACACTGACAGATCGGTATCGTATCCGCGTGACGTCTTATAAGCATTGTTCGAATTGGGCCGTAAGATTTTAGTTTGTGCTCAATACTGTCATTCATGATTTTTGCTTTACAATATTTTATGTGTGTAGGGGTTGAATATTCCCCTAAATTATTGCAAAGGACGTACTGGCCAAGCAACTACTTTGAAAACACGTTTTTAAATGATTGAGAATATAATATACCATAAATAAAGGACATAATTATAATTTAAATTGTCAATAGGGCATGTTATTAAATTATTGACAGCCACAACATGGTTTGACAACCGTTTTGAGTTTCGGCGCGATTCAAGAAATGAATTAGATATGAAATAGTCAAGATATGTTACGTCCCACGGGTAAAGGTACCTTATGGCGGTTGGAGCTTACGCTATTGTAAACGCCGCTCCAATTAATATTGGATTCGCAAATTATTACGGCGCTATGCGACGTAAGCGCCAGCCGCCTTAAGGTACCTTTTGCCGTAAATGTCACATATCTTTACTATTTCATATCTAGTGAATCTCTAATTCGTTTCTCGAATCGCGCCGTTTATTTCTAAAGAAGTTTAGAGCGATTTTTTTTATTTCATTAGATAATTTTAAAATCCCGACAATTAGAAAATGGGGTACAGTCGAACCCAGGTAGTTTAGTAGCATCGGCAGTTTAGTAACATCGGGTGGCTTCGAAGAAAGTCTAAAATCAGAAAATCACTAAAGGGTTACACAACAGCACCTTCCAGTATATATACATGTCGATCTTTTTCACTCTTCCATATTAGTGCAACAGTGACAGTTGCGTTTCGATCGCTACAGAACGTAAGCGATTGACATGTTGGCTACGCGGCCAGCAGTCAATTCGAAATAGAGACAGACAAATAGAGACATGGAAAGCAATCTCACCAAAACCTTTTCGTACTAAGTATTTTTTCGCGTTTAATCCGTCAAGGAGTCTCGAAGGCTTGTACTAATGTGTGCGGAATAAATAATGATACGGCTGCCACTCACACAAGCACGTAACGATTACAAAGCGTCGAACTTAAGGATGACTCACTCTATAGATAATAGCAAAGATAGATATAACTCCGTAATAGATGGATACAGTCTAAGAAAAAAACGTGCCTCGAAAATCAAGAAAATTTGATTCTCGTTCAGAGGGCGCTACTAGCTTTGGCCTACTGTCGTATAGATGGCGTTGACGGTTTCGTTTGTTATTTAACAATTTTAACGCATATCAGTGAAATAACATAGGTCAAAATCATTAAAATAATTAATGCAAATAAAAAAAATCATTTATCCATATTTAAATACATTTTATCGTATTTTTATAAATATTTATTTTTAGTTTTAAAGTGTGTCGACAGATGGCAGTGAATTTACTGGGGTAAATTCACTATGACAGTACTGCTCTAGTATAACTTACTCTATGATAATAGGTAATCGACTGATCGGTCATGGGAACTCCAGTTTTTTAAAATTCTCTTGGGCACATTACAGAAGCTGCATCGCTAGCCTCGCCCTTTTTTATGGTTCCGTACCCAAAGGGTAAATACGGGACCCTATTACTAAGACTTCGCTGTCCGTCCGTCCGTCTGTCCGTCTGTCACCAGACTGTATCTCATGAACCGTGATAGCTAGACAGTTGAAATTTTCACAGATGATGTATTTCTGTTGCCGCTATAACAACAAATACAAAAAACAAGATAAGTAATTAAGTGGGGCTCCCATACAACAAACGTGATTTTTTTGCGTAATGGTACGGAACCCTTCGTGCGCGAGTCCGACTCGCACTTGGCTGGTTTTTTTTACATGTCAAACGAAAGTACACCCGTCAAACTGGGGTATGCATATCAATAGCAAATCAAGTTATGATTTGAAAACCTTCACTACGGTGTGATCAACGGTCTCTAAGACGGATAGGTTTCGGGAGTGAGGTATCCACACCGCTTGAATAACAGATACTCGCTTGTTTTCTTTATCTGTGTGCTTAGTGCGATGTCTTATAAATATTTGTGTACTCCAGGATTTGGGCCTTGAATGTAAATAAATGTCAGATGCGGTGAAATAATATGAACACAATTTAAAGTAAAAATGCTGACAAACTCAAACACAATTAGGTTGCGTTGTTTTATCACAGAGTTCCATTGGCCACCTTCTGTGTTCATCATCAGATCAGCTCGATGATACAATAATATTGCATTGTCACCCAACTTACAAATGTATGTGAAGTTTTAGCTCAATCGAATAATGGGACGTGTGTCTAATTTAGCTTATAAGTTTTGACCCGAACGTACATACATACAAACAAATAAAAGTGTGTAAAATGCTTTCTCATCATTCATCAATACAGCTATAGGGTCTTGGATTTGAAAATGACCCTTAATAAGATATCAAATTAGACACCTACCTGAAGGTATGCTATGCTATGCTACTCGTATACCTGACTTGGGTCGTCCCTCGGATTTATTTAATCCTCATAATAATTTACCTATTAATGATCTAAAATCTTGTTAAACCTACCCAAATCAAAATGGGAGTCTTATTGCGACTTGCAATAGGAGCGACAGTCTGTTGTTTTTGGTTGTGCTCGGCCGAATTGCACCTTCCCATACAAACGTAGTCCCGCTCTCATTTTAAAACTACGGTGGTTCTTTAGTATATGAAATACATCTATTTCAGTTTATATAGTTTAGTAGTGTGACTATTTATAAACACAAATCAAAATACTTAACAAAATAATTCGATTTGGTCCCTGGGTTGTGGGCTCATTGGGTTAAATGTGAAATTTGTAGTTGTAATGTGAATTCGGCTGGATTTAATCTAACATTCTATCTAACGCATCTACTATTGAACGAATTCAAGCTAAGGGTTGGCAGGAAAAATGTTCGGCCCCGTGGTAATGCGATTGAGTGTGTGGGATTAGGAGTTACCCTATCGAGCGGAATAGCACATGAGTGGCGGGCGATCCAACACAAATATAAATTTGCGTTTATTTATACGTACTCGTTACGTAGGTTAGAAAAAAACGGGTCTATAGGGGATATTACTGCAATGTTCTGCCACCAGAGTGCAGGACTAGCCTTTTTAGTAAACCATAGAGTAACTTATACATACTGTACCTTTAACAGGTTTTTGACAAGTTTTCAGAGATAATAAACTATGACATTGATGCATCAAGGCGGTTTGCTTACATAGGACCTACCGGGAAACGCGTATCCGAACATTCCGAACCCTATCCCACGGTGGTCGAGACTTATGTTGGGTGGCCATTTGTCTCTCCTGCCTCAAGGCGTGAAGTTGCCTAATCAAAGAAGTCTGCTGAGGCCCGGTTGAAGCTACATAGATGCCCAGGATCCTAGAGGCCTAACAAGCCCAGGCTGTGCCTGGTAAGAAGCTGCAACCGCGTTACGGGGAACAGATGTGTAGCGGTTTCTATTGAAATCGATACAACACCACTGATGTAGATAATTTGACTCTCTTTTGTTATTTTAGTCTTTTGTAATTTTGAGAAAAAATATATAATAGATAGGCTAGGTATTATACAGGCTGGACCAAAATTTTAAACTATATTCAACTAAAAAAACGTATTATCTTTAAAATATTCTACCTTAGCTTTGATAAACACACGCAAACATTTATTAAAATTATTAGCAAAAAGTAAACGTATTTTGGGACACATTGTATATTATATAGGTAATAGAAAATCGAGAGCTCTATTTTTAGGTATTTTAGGGTATGATAATATATGACTTAATGAATTATTATTTAAAGTTTTAATAAACTCATTTTATCTTTCTGTGAACGAACGAAGTAGTAGGTATACGTGAAGTGAAGTAAATACTTTACCTAGATTGAAAAAGTTCTTGAAAGTAAAAGTTATTTAATTCTAACATAAATCTACAAAGTTTATTGCTTGATTTTTTCCTATTTGCCTAAAAATCGTGAATCATTCATGTACGTATATTATGTATAAAAATATTTTAGCATGGTAGAAATAACGAAATTTAGAAATTTCGTAAATATTTAATTTGCCGAAAAGTAACCGGGTATTTTCGATGCCTCTAAACCAACCAAATGGTGGTTTATTGGTTTTAGGGAAAATATATCCAAATTAAACGTAGGTAAATAAATGCTTCGACTAGTGAACAAATTCATAATCACACATTCTTGGAATTTCAGAATCTGTCTATCTATACTTATACAGGATGGCTCAAAAATACGTTGACAAAAAAAATGTAACACTGTGTAATACTTACAGGAATTATTCTAGTTAGGTAGTTATCTTAGGTGGGACACGGTTTTCTAAGTTTGTAAACGAGGGATACACTGAAAACTGTCATACCGAAAATGGTGTGCAAAAATAAATAAAAAAAACACCATAAACGAAATTTCTGAAAAAACTTATGTAGCTTGTCTAGTGTTTGTAGGTCAAATACTAATTATTCTAAATATCTACTTATTTAATATTCACATTACATCGCTTGCAAGTTGCCCGGTAAAGCAAATATTTATTACCACAAAATAATATCATAACGGGATACCGGAAACCTTATCTTTTGTGCGTTTTGCGTTTTTTTTGCTATTGTGTTGAAATCAGGTCGAACGTGTCAATAATTGGAGAGGTGCCGACAATAGGTTTACCCTCTTTGTTAACGTAACGATACAAGTCACCAGGTCACCACCAATTTTTAGGGTTCCACACCTGGGAGGAATAAAAGGATCCTTCAAATAGTTTAAATACCATGCGGCTTTGTTGCACTTTGCTTATCTCGGGTGAGTGATTGAAATCTTAAAGCAACAATCTCGTTTAAAAAGCGGCTGTATCGTAGTGGTTTTAAGGTTCAAATTTAAGTACATGTAACATGTTTTGATAATGTAAGACCATCGAGCACCTCAATGTATAGGCGAGCGCTCATATATATTTACACACATACATTTATTTATATATACATATATTTGAAACTTAAAACCACCACGATACAGCCGCTATTTAAACGACTTTGTTGCTTTGGCACGCGCTCAGACACGGTAGCCCACCGCTCCCATAAAAGAAACAATGGCTTTTGTTTAAGTCGGTTCCTTGAGCCAGAAGGCGAAAAATCTCCTTATATGATCATGTTTTTCTAAGATGCGTTGATATTCGTAGACGTAGAAAATATCTATGTAGTTCTTGACTATATTGTCTTTAATAACATAGCTTTCGATACACGAATTATGACACTTCGCTAGATACAATTAATTCCTAAAGTATCCTCTAACTCGGACTTTTAATCAAACTTTACTCGGTTATTTATTATTTATTAATATAAACAAAAAAAGAAGGAAAAACAATCTCAACTTAAATACTATTTTCATAGCTTTCGAATTTCGAAATTGAAACGTTTTTAAAATAAATAAAAAACCGGCCAAGTGCGAGTCGGACTCGCGGTCCAAGGGTTCCGTACATTACACAATTTAAACAATGTGGAAATGTCTGTAAAAACCCGTAGGGGTCGGATCAAAAACTAAGTAATTAAGTCCGGCTCACGCTTGACTGCACATTTCTAATAGGTTTTCCGGTGATCTGTAGGTAAAGATCTATTTTGTGTATTTTTTTCAAAATTTTTGACCCAGTAGTTTCGGAGACAAAGGGGAATGGTCATTTTTTGCCTATTTTCTTGAATAACTTCTAAACTGTTTTTCTTAAAATTATAAAAAATATATATTTGAGATTCCCACAATGAGCTCTTTCATTTGACACTACCATAGTTAGACAAAATTTATTTTTTAATTTTCTTATTTACCCCCAAAAGTGGCCCCCGTGATTAAATAAATTTGTTTACGTTACACGTCCATCTTTGGGTCAAAAACTTACATATGTGTACCAAATTTCAACTTAATTGGTCCAGTAGTTTCAGAGAAAATAGGCTGTGACAGACGGACAGACAGACAGACAGACGCACGAGCGATCCTATAAGGGTTCCGTTTTTTCCTATTGAGGTACGGAACCCTAAAAATCGGCAAAATTCGATTAAAATTGAAACTTGGCGTGCATGATCTTTCCCGTTCTTTCTTGCGAAATGTGACATTGACAGCGGCAAACCGAGATGAAACGGCCTTAACAGATTACGGTCTTAGGCGTAAAAATCATTTGAGAAGATTCATACTATAAACAATTGATAAGGGTTCCGTACCCAAGGGTAAAAACGGGACCCTATTACTAAGCTAAGACTCCTCTGTACGTGTGTGTCCGTCTGTCTGTCACCAGGCGGTATTTCATCAACCGTGATAGACAGTTGAAATTTTCAGAGATGATGTATTTCTGATGCCGCTATAACAACAAATATAATATTGTTTAAATTTCGATTTGTATATTGTTTATTTGAATGATATAAAATTTGTAATGACTAATGATTCTATAAATGTAAGTATTTTAATAGTATCTGATGAATGTCTATTCTAGATTTTTTATTTTATTTTTTATTTTGTAACTTAGTATGTAAGCGACTTGGACATGATCTGTATTGCTTATGTATTTTTAATCAATAAATCAATAAATCAATAAATACTAAAAAGTACGGCACCCTCGGTGGGTGAGTCCGACTCGCACTTGTCCGGTTTTTCAGTTTACCCATAGATCAACGTCTTTGAAAATAAATTGATTTTAAGACCCCACCGAGCTTAATTCCTCTGTAAATGGAGCGTAATCCTCTTAAGTAAATAAAGCCACAGTTAATTATTTGCAAGCCTCAGTAATGCCTATATTATCTGAATTAAATCCGTAGGCTTGGGCTTATCTGCAATCAATTTTTTGTTCCTGTCTCCTGATTCCTTTTACATTTTAAATGCGAAAATCACTCTGTCTGTCTGTCTCACTACGCTTAAACTGCTAAACCGATTTAGATGAAATTTGAAACCGAAATAACTTGAATCCCGGGGAAGGAAATAGGAAGTTTTTATCATCAGTCGTCATGTCTTGTCTGCGTAGGCAGGCAGACAAAGTCGCAAGCAGAGGTTAGTCTAAAACAGTCGCGTTAAAATAATATAGATAGATGGCCCGATTCGAACTTTAAGATACGTTAAAAACCGGCCAAGTGCGAGTCGGACTCGCGCACGAAGGGTTCCGTACCATTATCTATAAAAACGGCAAAAAAACACCCCCTTAAATATTTATTTTATTCTGTTTTTAGTATTTGTTGTTATAGCGACAACAGAAATACATTATCTGTGAAAGTTTCAACTGTCTAGCTGTCACGGTTCATGAGATACAGCCTGGTGACAAACGGACAGATAGACAGACATACAGCGAAGTCATAGTAATAGGGTCCCGTTTTTACTCTTTCGGTACGGAACCCTAAAAATTTGCTAATGAACGATATGGATTGGATGTCAGTCTTTTGGCAAAACCTTGAAATGAGAACAATAAAATAAAAGTTCGCAACCTATATACAGTGTGTAAATCTAATACGGGCAATAAATTAAACCAGATATAGAATTTATTCGTCTAATTATTAATTAAGAAGTTTTTTTTTAATTTACACTTAATTATGACCCCGTAATTATTATTTTTTAATTTACCTAGCAGCAATGTACTGCAAACATTAAGAAACATAAGATGACATGACATTACGAGATACGAGCTTTTTAATGTTGCCAGTTACTTTAAAACGCTCGTATTTCGAAATTTGTGTGGTGTATTACACTGCGGGCTGAATTATTTTGTATGGATAAAATTTTAATTGCAATTCTAAGTAAAAGTTATCTAGGCCTAGGGGTTCATGGCGTTAGCCGCGATAGCTAAAGACGCCGGTTCGAATCCGGCCTTCACCACTGGAGGGCTTCGTCACTTTTTCTTTAATATATGACATCTATTACAATTTTTAAAAGTTATCTAATTAAATTTTTATACGAACCACCGATAAGAGATTCGCCCGTATTAGATAAACACACAGACGATATCGGCCTGTCAGTTGTTCGGAACTGTCAAATTTTTGTTCTAACAGACAGGCCGATATCGTCCAGCGAACTGATAGTCAGTGGGCCCCTTAAGGTACAAAATGCGAGAAAGCAGATTGCGATAATTTGGACATGTTCAACGCCGACACGACGATCATATTACAAAGAGTGTAACCACCGAAAGCCCTGGAGACCCAGGGGGAAGAGGCCGACCGCTGACACACTGGGCTTCGACCATCAGAAAAGATCTATTGACGCCAGGCTTGACGCCGGATATGACAAAAGACCGCCAAAAATGGCGCCAATGTTAGATGTGCTGACCCCAAGTAAATGGGATAAGGCAAGGATAATGATGATGACTTTTAAGGTAGACATTTTTAATGAAATAAAACTATCAAAACGGATTATATCGCGTATATTGAATTTATAATACATCCCGACGTTTCGAACCCTTTACAGCGTTCGTGGTCAACGGGTGACTGAGGAAAAATTACAAAGTGCAAAAATACCCACATACTAAAAAATAATGAACAATCATAGACTATAAACTTTAAGGCTGGTTGTACATGCAAAATCGGTTCATAAGGCTAGTTATACACTACAATTATTTTCAAGTAAAGATATATATAAATATACGCGATATAATCCGTTTTCATAGTTTTATTTCATGAGTAACTATCGCGGTAACCGAAGACAATATTATAGACATTTTTAAGTTATTTAAGAAAATAGGTAGGCGAAAATTGATTATTCGCTCCCTTTTCTATGAAACCATAGGGATAAAATTTTGAAAAAAATAAATACAGAAAGTAGGTAGTTCACTACCCCTAGATTACAGGAAAATCAGGAAATACCCAGGTAGCAAAATGAGGTAAAATGACGTCAGCGACGTCATAATGACGGCATTATTACGTCATTATGACGTCGCTGACGTCATTTGACGTCATTTTGCTACCTGGGTAGTACATTGTGCACCGAGGACGGTAAGCGAGATTTTGTAAACGAGGTCTATAATTTCCGACAGCCGCATGTTGGAGGGAATTAAATATTCGAGTTTACAACCCCCAGTGTCTTACCCCCGGAGTTACACACAATGTTTTTCATCACACTTGCGAAGACTACATTTTAAGCGAAATAATTATTAAATACGGTGACTTTTCATACATTCGTCCGCCATATTGTAATTTCTTGACAGGTTAGGCATCGAAGGTACAGACCTTCGGCATTCAGCCACGATTGAAAATTGTGTAAAAATATTTTAAACGGCTATTCAGTTAATCAAATTAAATATTTTTAAACATTAAAAAAAATATTAAATTATAAACGTCAGTATTTTAAAATTAAAACTCCCTTGTAACAAAGTATTTTACTTACACAAAGTATTAACTTTAAACAAAGTATTTTACTTACAACCTACTTGGTTCGTATGAATTAGTGACATAATTCAAAAAGAAAGCTATGACTCCCTAGGGAGTCATAGCTTTCTTTTTCACAATACATAGCTCACGCGGGAACAATATAGGCCTATAGGCCAATATACCTTTCAGTACACCAAGATGAATTAAGATCTTTTTCGAGCAAATGTCATGAAAACCTACCTACGCAATTGGCCGGTTTTACCAAAAGAGAGGGTCAAATCATCTACAACAGTGGTGAGCGGACTACACGTCCTTCGAAATTCACAGAGAACCAAGCTCGGAAGTGCTAACATGACTGCAACGACGCGGAGCGGGAACTCGTAGACCTCACCTCAAGGCCTAGGTTTGAACCTTAGAGCAAACCTAGGTAATTTCACGGGACTAGGCCCGGAGACATCGGACGCGGCATTATAAATGACGGCCAGTGGGAATACAAATACAAAGTACCACCACCAAATACTCTTAATCCCTTTGAGGACAAGAATTAGGGCAGCTCATACCTCATTAACTGCTTCACCGTGTAGATACGGACCCTCGGTAACGCAGGTAAAAACTTGGTATATATATCGAGCGCCTGCCAAAATTTTAATAGTGTGATGTAGGACATTGAGTTTGAAATTAGGTTTTTAATGATTTATTTTTTGATTTTATTCATTTATTGTGATTGATAATTGAAGATATGTTCATATATATTTATTTTACATACATTTATAAGAAAATAAATCTGCGTATATTTATAAAATCGTGTTTAAAGTAAGGTTGCGCGCAAATTCGATTGCGTTTTAAGGAATTTGCGACCGTAGCGCCATCTTGTTATTTTTTTTAAACTTGTCACTATAAATCTTATTTAAGATTATAATACAATTTATCAATTATAATTTATTTATTTAAGGATAAACTAATAAATTTTAATAAAACCAGTTTTTCACAAATATTCGTCTCTTATAGATAGATATTTTGATTGTAGTAGAGAAGATGATAGTTTTGTTCTTTGAGATTCGGCTTAAAGTTACGCGTTTCTTGAAAGGGGCGTTGTAATTTACTCGCGGTGCCCGCGCAAAATTTATTTTCGTTTTTTCTAATTTTTTGGGGTACAATAGATAGCAGGTTTATTAGAAACATTTGAATATCGAGAAGTAGAATCGATTGACATCTTGGAAAAAATAATGCATGTAGCTAATAGTAATAAGATATTCCTATATGATATGACACTTACTATACGGGCCTCACATAAGGCCATTCGCTCACATAAACCTACCCCATATACCCACAGTCTATTACAACCTGTCACATAAATTAGAATCCGCATCGTTGACATCGCAAATTGCGCAGAAAGTTCTATTTTCTACGCAATATCTAACGCGAAAATTGTCCAAATAATTTTTGACAATAAACCTTCTGGGCAGGGCTCATCAACCCTCTCTGTAATAACTTTGTTTCCGCGACCAAATGAACCTGGAGTTGTATTTTAACTTTAAAAATCTCAACTTGACTTGATATTGTTTTGAACAACAGTGCATCTCAAAAAGACCAACATTATACATTTTCCAACCCTTATGTCATACTCTGGGAGGTGAATGTGTAGTACAGAACAACTTCCTACTCAGAGAAAAGGTTATAGAGCTAGCTTTTTGTATGTTTGAAATTATATATGGATATAGCTTGAGTCCCGGAGAAGGACATATAATAGTTTTAACAAAGAAATCATCTACTGCGCAATCGAAATCGCGGGTAGAAGCTAATAGTAATAACATATTATATTTACCTACCACATCGATATCCAATTAAAATAACCGCGTTTTGGGCACCTTTGCGCCGGGGATGACGCGGGGTGGGATTTTTGACTGGCTGTTGCTTACTGCTTTGTGTTTTGTTTTGTATTTGTGTGTGTGTGTGTTTTTTTTTATATTAAAATATATTAGGTATTGTTGATGAAATTGTATGTAGATTTTTTTAGATTTTTGGTATTTATTAATATTTGTATAATTTTTGACATTATATTTCTGTAAATAAAGTAGTACTTAATTAAAATAAACTTAAACAAAAGTGCGAATGCCGTCCCTGGGACCAAAGTGGCTTGACTCGTTAAACACATTTTACATTTGGAGATTGGCCGTCAGTTAATTACGAGTACGTAGGCGGGTCAGATAATGTTGGTCGGAAAAAGGGCAAGAAAAATATTTATTTGGCTGGTTGTGTGGTTATCTATGTGTGCTTGTGAAGTACTGTCCGCGCGCCAATTCCGTGCATTCGAGGAAGGCATGGAGGTCGAGGAAGTGGGAGGGTGTGCGCCGCGCCCGTACGTACAAAATGACACCACTCTGTCATGACGCCCAACATTCCTAACATTCCTCAGCCGTGCACGGAATTCGCGCGCGGACAGGATGTGTCTGTGATTCAAGGTTCTGATACTTCTGGGGGAGACTAAGGAGGATTGTGACAGAGGGGAGTTGTGACAGTGAATACAAACGTCGTTTAGAAATGAGAGCTTATTTTCGATTGTATTGCGGCGGCTAGGTTCGTGTGACCCTTAAGCGTCCCCAGCGTGCTCGGTTCTCCATACCATGAGCGGTACTGTCATAGTAAATTTTGTAACCCCAGTAAATTCACTGCCATCTGTCGACACACTTTAAAACTAAAATTGAAGATTTGTAAAAATACGATAAAATGTATTTAAATATAGATAAATGATTTTTTTTATTTGCATTAATTATTTTGATGATTTTGACCCATGTTCTTTTACTGATATGCGTTAAAATTGTTTAATAACAAACGAAACCGTCAACGCCATCTATACGACTGTAGGCCAAAACTAGTAGCGCGCTCTGAACGAGAATCAAATTTTCTTGATTTTCGAGGCACGTTTTTTCCTTAGACTGTATCCATCTATTACGGAGTTATATCTATCTCTGTCCATACAAACGTAGTTACGCTCTTATTTAAACTTTATACTTACAATAGGATATCTAGTTCTGTAATTAGTTTATGCAGCTTCAGATACTTAGTTAAAAAAATACAGCGAATTATTTATTTAGTTATTCATAGAAAACTTGTTTTTGCTCTATTAGTTTTATAAACTGGAGCTATATAAACTAATTTCAGACTTAGATATACCTCATGTCGTTGTATGTGCAAAGTTTCATTACAATCCAACACGTAGTTTTAAAATGAGAGCGGAACTACGTTTGTATGGGTAGGTGCAATTCGGCCGAGCTTGCCGGGGACTCTTAAGAAGTACAGCTGTACGTTGTGCTTATGCAATAAAGAATGTATTGTCCGCAGCAATTCCTTTCAACACGTGCATTAACCCTTATCTTGGCAAGGCTCAAAATATTTTAAATTTTAATATTTATTTTAGTTTTTTGTCACCTATTGACTTGTACTAGACTTTTAAGAAATAATGGAAAAAATCCAGTTTTCTAGTTTTGGAAAATCATATGTAATCACATGTACTTCTAATGTTGTCACCAACTACATACCCACTGTATTATGGCAAAAAAAAACTTGTATTTGTATTTTGTATTTATCATATTGAATACAATGCCAATCCCTTGACAAACTAGTTGCCTGCTTTTTAGAAGAAAAATGTGGATTTCAATAAAAATAGAACATGTGCAGCAACAGAAATCATCATTTATTGTTAGTAAACCGCAATCTAAAGCATAAAATGTCTATTTACACCTGTAGAAATAAATTATATCTACGAATACGAATATTCCACGATTACATGGTAGAATTTTTTTATCCCGTAGACATTCAAAAAATACGTTAACAAAAAGTTGTGTAAAATAGGAAAAGTAAACAAATAATTATAATAGTAAAAAAAACTTTTTTTTTACTTAGGAGGCATTTTTTGCCATAAATATAATTACGCTACGGTCTACGGCGTAGCACTAAGGCTACAGCGTACGACTATACAGTTCAATCAAAGATAGATATAACTCCGTAATAGATGGATACAGTCTAAGGAAAAAACGTGCCTCGAAAATCAAGAAAAATTGATTCTCGTACAGTCGTATAGATGGTGTTGACGGTTTCGTTTGTTATTTAACAATTTTAACGCATATCAGTGAAAGAACATGGGTCAAAATCATAAAAATAATTAATGCAAATAAAAAAAATCATTTATCTATATTTAAATACATTCTATCGTATTTTTATAAATCTTCATTTTTAGTTTTAAAGTGTGTCGACAGATGGCTGTGAATTTACTGGGGTTACAAAATTTACTATGACAGTACCGCTCTAGTATAAGTTACTCTATGGTTCAATTAATATCTATTACTTTAAAAAAAAACAAAGGTTACTAACTAAAATAGTATGATAACTAAAATGAAAAATTAAAATAAATCATGTACACCTATTTTGACGACAACTTGGCAATGTACTTTTATGAGTTCTTGGCAATGTATCAAATATGACACATAACAATTTTATATAAATATTCTGTGTGTTAAATGTTTTTAAATACAACCACTATGTAAATCCTAATACACTAACATGTGCATTAAATTGCAGATTATGCAAAAATATATACGTATCTAAGAAATAAGTGCAAAACTTATAGTACGAATACGAAACGATATCTGTTGATTCCACGGCGCCATGTTGATTATTACTAATTAATTTACAATGACACTTGTGTGCATTATTTTTTACTATAGCATAGATCTACCCTCCTTTATTATAGTAATAAAGGAGGGTAGATCGACATATTTATAGCAGAATTATTTTGTTAAGTAATAAAGTGAAACTGCTAGATTTTTTAATGTTCCATGTATCACAGGTGTTACAATGCCAAGATAAGGGTTAAATATGTGCAGTTTCCCGTCCATTGTGCAAGGCATTTCTGTTCGATTGGAGTTTCCTTTACACTAAGCCGAGAGTTCCATTAAACTTCTAATCGTCGGGTAGCCGCTTAGTGTAAGTTTTAAGAGGATAGTGGAGGGCTCCTTCGCCATATGAACGTAGACCCCATTTTCCTCCCTAGATATTGACATTATGGAAAGTCTTTTTACACAATTGATTGTATATTCACCATAGATATCCGCCTTCGTTTGAATTTTTTAGATTTTTTGAATTTTTTGAGATATGAGCGAAAAACAAATTCCCTACAAAATTTTAAAAGCTCCTTACTCTCCTGTTTTTCAAGAAAATAATGTATGTAGTCGCTTGTTTTCCATACATTCAAAAAGCTAGTAGGTAAATACGTCAAACTCGTGACCACCAATGTGATGTGTTTGTTGTTGATTATCGCCTGACGTCACCACTGTCACCAGTCACCAAAACAGTATATTTTTGCACATATATACTTACATTATTTACATTATACCTATATACATACAAATAATGTTTTAGATTTTGTTTAGGGCAGATGGGTATAGATTAAAAAAAAACCTTTTTTTGGTTATGTCCGTATTTCTGACGTTCTCAATCAAAAGGTACCATATTGTCGCTTGCCATAAGGACGCTCTGACAGGTTATTTGTATAAAGATACCAAGCAAATATCGTCTTTATGGTAAGCGACAAAGTGGTACCTTTTTGAGAACGCCACATTTACTTTGCGAGGAAAGATAAAGATTATTGCAATATTAGCGGCTAATACTTAGATATTTAAAGGGCCCTCCACACTCGTGCGCGAATTGCGGCGCGAAGCCGCGAACGTGAGTGTGGACTAGTGTGGAGTCTAGTTCGTTAATCAGCGAAATCGACTCCACACTCACGTTCGCGGCTTCAAGCCGCGTAGTCTGGAGCGGGCTAAAGGAACAAATTAAAATCTTTTAAAAAAGTAGTAAAATACCTCCACGCCTTCGCTCCTGTAGGTACTACGCGAGCTATTTCGGTCCGATTGCACGTTCCTTTTAAATTGCAATCCATTGTACAGCGTGCCGGATAATTGTGGCACGTTGTGTAAACATTTCGATGGAGTTTAAAAGGTTGGACATTGGTTTTGTTCTGTAACTTTTGTTACTATGTACGTTTTCTGTTCGCTTCAGAATATGAGTACCGTAATGGCTCCTCTACACGATGGCCCAGCGCTGGATCAGCGAGATGACCATACGATGGTTGAGAGCACGCACTATGCAATGGGCCACGTGTAGACTGTAGATGCGTACGCACCATCGCTGGCCTTTGATGTGCAGACGAAAAACTGACACCGTGGCCATCCCATCGCCATCCCACCGTGCCATAAGCCATCCGACACTACTACCAGAGGGTAGAGAGCTACACGCTGGCCTATCTTAGTGGGACAGTATGATGGCCCATCGTGTAGAGGATCCATCTACTATCTGAAGTTTTGCTATTACTAATTATGAAACGAAGCTTTTACGATTTATGAAACGAGTCGCTGGCAGACAGGTAGCGGTCTTAAAGATTCCTATCCAAGACCGTAAAAAGCGCCTTAATTACTCCATTCAGAATAATCTTCTCTTACCTACAACCATTATATTTTCCAATATGCAAATCAATTGTTTTTGCATAATCTTTATAATATGTGTTTAGAAAATCTTATAATAAGTAAATTAAAAATTACCTAACGGAAGTAGATTAGAGTATGTTTTTTTTTTTATAGAAAATATTTTCTGTCGAGCTGGTTCCCTATGTTTGATGGAAATAAAAGCAGTTGTCTCCAAGATATTCAATTATCACATTGGAACTAGTGACATGATCTTAATCGAATATTTTTTTTATTTTAAACGAAATAAATATCATATACAAAGGAAAAAATTAGCAAGGTGTTCAGTGCCCGGGGCTTTGTTTACAAAACGAATTACTAAGTAAAATATTAATTATAATAAAATAAACAACGAACATTGATAAACAGTAATGATTCCAGCCCCGGGCACTGGGAGGCCTTGGTCATTTTTTCCTTTGTATATTATATTTTTTTCGTTTATAGTTTTAGATAGTAGTGTGACTACTTGTAAAAAAACACAAATTAAAATATTTTCATAAGAAAGTAACTTAATTCGTGCTTAGTGTTTTTTTTTTCGTTTTATTTATTCCCAACAAATAGTAAAGTAAATAAGCAAATTCAAACTTTGCCCCAGTAAAGGTTTCCGTGTAATATCTATAATGCGTGGATTGCCTCGTCCACTTCAGCGCGAGCGAGGGTTTTCACAAAGACATTTCCTTCGGGAATTTCAATTTGGCGCCGATACGGCGAGGCGATCGATTGCTTGATCTCACCCAGACTTTGTCGTGTTAGTATACTGTATTCAGGAAAACAGTAGGTCTGGAGGCAGGCATTGTTTTCTTCCTTCTCTCCTATTATTAGTAATATTACTTTGTACTAGCTACTTGTACATATTTGCATACATACATACATTCGGGTTTAAATATGCATAAGTGACGCTCCACTAGTCACTACCTCACTACATTATTATTTTGTAAGTATTATATTCTTTGGTACATACCTACTTACGAAGATAGGAGTTACCTTTTTAATAAGAGATAATTATCTTTTCGAAAGGACAATTTAGGTACGTCATCTGCCGTTGTTTAATATTTTATGTAGATTTCTTATCCAGCCGTGCTAGCACATGATTGGCGCAAGAGTATCTCGCCTCGACATAGACTACCCGTCCCACTTTAATTCATACAGTTAGTAAAAAAAGGGTAGTCTATCTCGCGGCGAGATACTGTCGCGTCAATTCACTAGGCGCACGAGGCTGTTGGAACTGTCTCGCACGCGACGCATCAGGGAGGCAGTTCTTTTGCGTATTATCGCACCGAAGCAAGTAATGGGCGATAATGAAGTAGGTAAATACATTCAGCACAGCTGTACAGCGAGCTGCAAAATTGAATGTATCGTGTGCATTGTGAATGAATTCATTAATAAAATGGCCATGCAGCTGAGTGTACATAAACATAACAAAATACATCACATCCTACTGTTTCCACATTCACTGCCTCGTCTCGTCGAACTGTTCAACCGAAAAAATATTAAAAATTGTGCGCGTTATAGAACCGAGTGTGAACGTTCGTATTGCGAGAAAACAAATTAGGGGAGAATGGGGCGTAATGAACCGTGTTGCAGCGAAACTTTACAGTTCATAAGAAAAGAATGCCCCCAAGCCCTGGGAGCCCCGATAATCAGGCGTCTGTTTCATAAACTTGACAATTGACACTGATAATTTCCTGTACATTTCTGCGTCGGTAAGTAACGACGGTACAATGATTACAATGGTACTTACAATGATTACGCGGCAGTAATGCGTCATATCAGAAACTAACTGTAAAAGATAAGTAGGTACTTATGTAAAATTGTTGAAAAGGAAACATTATGTCAATTATACAGGTAGGTAACAAACTAGGTAAGATATTTAGATTTATAGATTTTCTTATATCTATTTGTGTTTTGTCTATATTTGTCACTTTAGGTCTAATTTGTCATAGCTTACGGTTTTTTTTTCTTGTAGTTGTGTCCACAATATGTTGAAAATTTTAAAGTAAACGCAATCAAAGTAATAATGACATAACGAGCAGCTAATAAAATCGCTAATGCGAATTTACTATTGTGATTCATAAACTATCGTTTGTTAGTCAAGGGACTAGTTAACAAATGCGTACCGTTGCGAGCTCGCTAACAGTTAATAGATTTCAAAAAATCGACAATGTCAATGAAACATCACTCCTCTGTCACAACTCCCCTCGGTCTCCCCTACTTACTATTTACCTAAAAAGAGGTCAGGTTAAGTATATTTCCGCCAACATTCTCTCAAACCGTTATTCCTAAAACAAGACATGGTACGAGTACTTACCTACTATTAACGAATTCCTAGCTAAAACAAAGTGAAGTAATCGAGTTGTGAACGAACTAATTATGAACGAAGTTATCTAAGCGTGCAGGTGCGAACGATTCGCTCATTCGTTCTTCTGCTCGCAGAATCAGAGACAAATAAATAATGTAGACTGACAATTCTATACAGTCGCGTTCTTATTCATTGTTGATAATGATAACCTATCGCGTTTGCTTAATCAACCCTGTTTCGCTTTAATTCCTACAAATCTTACATGGTAACAACGACGGACTAACTTTAATTATTTATTTATGTGGTGCTAAAAAAAATCTTTACTGATCTGTCAAGTCGAGAAGAACCAACAAAACAGACACAGCCGTAGATACCCTCTTTTCTCAAAAGTCAGTGAGGGCATTTCGACTACTCTTCGTTTAAAACAAAACTGATCATGAATATTCAGTGATCAAGAGGGCATAATTATTTGCAACGTAAGTATGTTTTCCATTAATAGGTACCTACCTAAAAAAAATTTACAGTTTAAAAATGGTGGAGGCGGATCTGCGCGAACTGCGAGTCAACAGATGGCGTGGCGTGAACTAGCGCAGGAGTCAATCAAAGCAGGACCGAGAAAAGTGGCACATGTATTGTGTCGGAACTCGTAGGACAAGTCTCATTTTGGGCCACTGAGCCAACGGAGTAAGTAACCTAAGTTTAAAAATTATTGCAAGTCAAAATATCTTAATTTTATCACTGACACTCACTGTTCATCGATCACAATATACAAGGTGTCAATAGATTCTTCTCAGTTGTAGGAGTAATAATATGGAGTAGGTTGAAATCGCTTGCAGGTGTTTAATTTCTTTAATTCAACTTGTTCGTACATATAGTAAAAATACATTAAATTTATAGGAACCTGTGTTTGATGACTACATCAACGTATGCGTCTCCCACTCGCTCGTCGTCACGTGTATAACTCATGAATAAGCGGCCCTTCTGTAAAGGGAACGTCGAGAGGAGCGGCAGGTTCGAAATAGAGCAGTTCAAGAAATTATACTCTCCCTGGAAAATAAAACAGTACGTAGGTACGTACGTACTACGTAGGCGAACTACACGCGAACGCGAAGTGAAGCGATGCGGCGCGGGGTGAATCAATCCTTTGATATCTATAGAAGTGTGCTACGTGGGCGATCTCGTTGTGAACGCGAACGCCGCGCCGCGCCGCTTCGCGTTCGCGAGTTGTTCGCTTACGTAAGACTATAACTAAAAATCTCGGTTAAGATAGACTTTACCCTCAGTGTCCAAACTGATTGGACGTTAGGTATTCGGGATTCGAGATAAATCAAACATTGTACAATAAGTAGGACTACCATTTTAATATAGGGACTACTTGATTATAAAGAATGTAAGAAAAATAGTGGGGATCCGTTTAAGGGCATATTCGGTATTGTTTACTGATTAGGAAAAAGTAATAGAAAGTTTTTTTGAAGCAAAAAAAAATATGGGGCTGAGCAGGTCATCCAAGTCGGCCAACCCTCCATAGTCCATACAAAGGCCAAAAATTTTTCGGGTCAAACATTTTTTCTTCTATTTTTTTTTATCAGAACAAGATACCGAATATGCCCACTATTTTTGTTACATCTGTAGAGAAATGGATTGTTTATTAATGTTATTAGAAAACAAAATCCTCCTAATGAGGGCACCACTGGTCGATCGTCGCTCTTTGTGAGTTTGCTCCAATTAGCTCCATGCATGAATTTATTTTTATTTTTGGATTCATAATTTATATCGTTGGAACCTTAACATAATTTTATTAAAAAATATTTAAAATGTTGAACATTTTAGAGTGGTTGAAACGCTCATAATTTTTGGCGCGAATTCGACAGAGCGTGATGACGTCACACGTTGGGCGGCCCAACTGACGTTTGCTACTAATGACACTAATCTGTCGAACGCGTGACGTCACGTGGCGTTTCGAGCGTTTCGCTCACTAGCTTTTCACTTTTTGTACTTTTTATTTATAATTTTAAGTAATTAAATGGTAATTTAAAAACGGAAATGCATTTGTAACATGATATAACGGTAACAAACATCCGAATAAAACATATTTCGTTCAAATATAAACCATGCATGAGGCTAATTGTGGTGGTTGGTGACCCACGCATTTGATTACAATAGGTAAGCATAACAATGTTTTTTGTCAAAAATTTCATTTTTGATACAAGCTGTTATCGCTGACTGTACTTTCCTTTTCACAGGCAACTAATACTCATCGAGACAATTCTAACAACCTCAGACACAATTCTATACATAAACGAAGTATAGTATACCAGACATAGAAAGTACCTATATGGTCATGCTAAGTTTCATGTAAATTAAGCATGTCGTTTTAAAATGAGAGCGTAACTTAGATTGTATGGGTGCGGCTTTGTGGTGACGTGTTCGTGTTACTGTGACCCTTAAGCCTTATTACTTACCTTTGGAAAAGGACACGAAGAAGCGTTAAAATATTTCACGTAGAAAGGCTTTAATACGTCATATTGAGGATTTGAAAAAAAATCGCACATTCTGAAACGCGTTGTGATCATGCTGGGCCGGTACTCATTGCTCAGGAACTCGTAAATATTAAAGGTGACCTGTAAAATAATGATAAAAACTTATGAGCTAACTACATATACGGGGTGTAATTGTTTAGGTGATAGGTACAAGATATACTTATTATGTGTGCAGTGCTGTGACTGCTCCTTCGGTCAATGTGTTTAAAAACGGATTGGACAAGTGGCTTTTAAGCAATAATGTAAAAGTTAATAACCATAGCAATGAGTATAATCTGGTAAACATACGACATACATATATGAGTCATTCCATGTGAAGGTACGCTGACTGATTTTAGATTTTATTGAGAGAAATCAGTATTTGGTATGGGAATTTCTTTTTGAATAATTTGCTTTCAATCGGCACTCATTGAAAGTTTGAAATGCCAGTATCTTTGGCACTATGCCCCAGGGGCCCTCTTTAGATGTAGTTTTTTGTTTTTAATTAGTTAAGTTTATATTAGATTTATATTTACATTTTAATAACAAAACTTCCGTGAGACACAGACATATTAAACATCAACAGTCATCGGGCGCGGAGGGCTGCGGCCCGCAGTTTGCGCCGGTCCGTCACCCTCGACGCAAGCTCCTGATGACGCTAGTCGGTACGGAATTTTCGACTTAAAATACGTGAGTGACCCGTTATTAATATATATTATATTTACATTTTATTCCTTTCTTTTACTTAAATCCTAATACGAGTAATGGATTAGGTAGGAAGGTACGTAGCCGTCCTACACAAGTTACACTAAGAAATTTGTTATTTTGTCGAAATTATGACATTCAAAATTGGTATATTATGTCGAGTGTGTTTAGTATGGGAACTTATGTACTTTACACTACAAAACATGTCAAGATCTTTGCCTTTATATATATACAGGTATGTATGATTATCGGAAATACCAACCAACAGACCAATATATACTATATATTAGTTAATTGGTTAATATTTCCGCCTGTTTCGCATTGTAACCATCAAGTAAAGAAACAGCCGCGGACTGCCCTGTATCTTTACCTGATACAATGTGAAAATTCGGTTTCGAACCTGTAACTGTCAGATTAAGAAAATGCGTACAAATAATTGTCAGATTAAATATTTACTACAATGAGAGTTTCACGTGGACCAAAACTAACCAAATCCACGATCTACTTAACGATTGCTTTTATTCCCACCAACCCCTTACCACAGATTATATAATACTATACTAGTACCCTTACCAATCAATCCACCAACATAGACAGCTAAAAGTGGTTAAAGTAGAACTCCACGGGTAGCAAGATATGAATTATATCTTAATCTGACACACTCGAGTAACTCTAAAAAAATCTCCTTGGGCTCCCCTACTACAATAAATAAAATAAAAAGTAAATTCACCACAAAGTCGTTTCCAAACTCAGTTAAGAGTTTTGTACGAATATTTAAGTAGTGGATGGGATCTCGACGGCTGTATCTCTGGGCTGTTATGGTCACATACTCAAAGTATTCAGGATTCCGGTACGTAACGTTTGGATGCTCAAAGTCGATGTAGTATGTCTATAAAAATTAAAAATAATTAATACCTTTTGCAGAAATCGCGAAGCGTCTGGTTGACGTAACTGGTGACCGAAGAGCTGGCGGCTTCCTCGCACAACGTATCACCATTGCGATACAGCGGGGAAATACCGCCAGCATCTTTGGTACAATGCCTCAAGGGCCTTTTTTTAGATTTAAGCTAGTTATTAAATTCGTTTACGTAGTACCACTGTATATATCTTGTATGTAAACAAAGTGTTTATCTATACTTAGTTATTAAAATGTTAAAGAAACACTAGGTATTGATAATAATAAAATGTACCCAATTGGCACAAAATACAAATACACGGTATTTTCGTTTAAACTCCGTTAACTTCGGGGTATGGCTACTAGATTAATGGAAACTGAATGGCATAGTATTTTTTTTTGTAAAAAGTAATTAACAGCGTTGTTGTAACACGGACATTATATTTAAATCCTCCAAACAATGAATAGTAGATTGTGTTACAAGGGAGCAAAATGACATATTTACGGCGAGGGCGTACATTGAATCCTAAACGAAGCGAAGGATTCAAGTGTGTTACGCCCAAGATGGAAATAATTTTGCTACCATGTGACACATACTGCTTTTCACATCACCTATGAGGTAATTATGATGTTACAAATATTATTTAAGCTAAAAAAATAATGTGCAAAAAAATGTAATAATAGTGCCCTACAACAGACAAGTGTTACTTTGATCCCTCCTAGCAAGGAAGAAAAGTGCCAATCTGATCCGTCCTAGCAGGGAAGAAAAACCCCTTTTTCGAACTATGACATATCACAATGACATTTCGAATATCGATCGTCCGAGATAGTACTTGCCGTTAGTAGCAAATATGTACTCATACTAAACACTAATCAATATGTAAACTGGCCCTAAGGCAAGTGTACACGCTCGTAGGGGCTTGTCAGATAAAAAGAAATCATTCATTACCTATCTCCAAAACGGAGTTAATTAGGATACCGGTTTCTTTGAGAAAGTTATTTAATTTAAGCTCAGCAATGCAGCCTTGAAATTAACGGATTTAAAAAAACACCATGTATAAGGGGTATGGCCACCAGCCACTCGTTTGACGACGGTGGAGAAAAGCCTGAGAGAGCAAGGTATAAAGGACCGCACACCTGGCACTAAACCGTGCAGAATGGAAGAAGAGGACAGGGAGGGCCGACCCCAAGTAAATGGGATAAGGTCTGGGAAGAATAAGAAGAAGTATAAGTGTGGGATATGGCACACTGCGTCCGATTCGCACGACGAGTGTCGTCCGACGTGCGAGAGGGACGTCGCTATAATACGCACATAGCGTTGTCTCGGTCAAACTTCGAAGCGACGTGCGAATCGGACGCAGTGTCCCATGCCCCTAACCCATTGAAAGCGTTCCTAATAATGATATCTAATAACCAAATTACTGACCAGTTCCTTGGCGGTGAGCATTGTCGCGTAAAAGATGACGAGCAGCGTCGGCCACATCTCTTACAAAACCAGTCTACCAAGAGAAACCCAACCAGGACAAAGACTGATATCGGAAAGTGTCTGAATGTCAGGGTTTCTAGTGGTCACTTGATTCGATAAAGTATTCAAATGTTGTACCTGAAATAGTCTGTACCGCACTGAATCTAATGTTGTTGATCGCGCTATTTTATGCATTTTAGGATTCCGTAGCGAAAGGGTTTGGAAACTGATAGCGGGCTCTGTCTCAGGACCCGTAATCGTAGACGTTTGGAATCTTAATATTTATGTGAAATCGGGTACATTTAGATATAAGCCTACACTTCGATATTATAATAATATACAAAAATATACTGTCAGGTATACAATTTAGTTACGCTTTCTCACACATCCACAAATATCATATTTATTATTCATGTTTTATTTAAAAACACATTCGTTAAAAAAAATTGTATATAAAACGAATACCGAACCAATATAGAATTTTTGGACTAAATTTAAATTGCTTATGGCATCATTAAAATACAATGCTATCACTTTTAAAATCAGCAAAAATTAAGTTGAATTACCATTTATTTATCGTTAGAACAATCTAGAGTTCGTAATGTTTTATTGTGAAGTGTTTCGCTTTCATGGGCCGGCCAATCAAGGTTATACAAAAGCAGACTAATGCAATCATTAGTCTGTTTTTGTATAACCTCGGGCCTGTCGACCTGTCAATCAACACTACTATGTTTATAACCGACCGGGGATATAAAAAACAGCTATGAATAAGTACGTAAATGTAAGGGCCGATACAGACGGACTGTAACCCGACTGCAATTTGTATGGGAACTGCACGCCGACTCGCCGCGCTGGCCCAATATGTTTCACTTTTATCAAACTGAAATTTGAACTTTATCATAGTGACGTTGAGTCAAATTTCGACTATATTGAAAATGTAACATACAACCCTGTAATATTGGGGCAGCGAATACAAGTTGCAGTCGGGTTACAGTTCGTTTGTACCGGCCTGAAGGCCCTAATTAATGGCATTACCTTATTCTGCAGAGGTAAAAGCTTCTTACAAATTATATGGAGCTGTGCCAACTTTTTCTTCAGACAGTCTTTGTCAATCACTTGTCTTTGTTGAACGAAATAACTACTTCTTGTATTGTCTTTATATTTTCTATTTTTAGCTGTTTTTATATTTTCTAGTCCACTAATACGTTTTGTACATTCAGGCCGGGCTTCAGCTCAAAGGTAGTCACGTTTTTTCATTTGTAGTCTACCTCTTTCGCACTCATGACATGTTCATATAAGTCAGTGGTTCCTAAAGTTGCCTGGGCTCCGACCCACCTAAATAAATCGGTAATTACGATTATTTGTGTATCGTACATCTATAAAAACAATATCGAATGTTGCCTTTGGAAACTTAAAGCAGAAAGAAAACAACGTCTCTTCTTTGACAGGCGTTCCGTTCTATTCAGACAACTTATTAAGAACGGTTTTTAATATTCAATATAAAAAAATAGACGTGTTATAATGATGAAGAGGAGAGTAATAAAATATGAAATATATGAAATATGTATATGTATTCTTGTATTCAGTAGGTTTTTATGTTGATTACGACGTTTAAAGGAAACTAATATTAACACTCATCAATAAGTAGTCATGAAATGGATCAAGTATAAATTTAAAAAAATTGGAAAAGTAAAAAGCACTAGTTCGCGAAAACCAACTTTCCGCACGCTAAACAGCTACGTAAAGTAGCACTTTTTAAGCAACTGTATTAAAATAGTTATTTGTTAACAAGGGTGCAAATTTGTATTTTTACCCGCGAGTGTGGAATTGTAACACGAGAAGTAAAATACATTTGCACCCGTGTGTAACACAAAACTTTTCACCTCACTATAGCGAGGAAAGTGCAACATCCACAGGCGTTAGATCATCTTCATCACTGGAATCACTTATTTTTGTACGATATTATAACAGAACACTGGAAATTCTGATTTTTACGAGTCGGTGAGAAGTGTTTTTAAGTAAAAAAATTGTTGACAATGTTGACATTTCTGTTCTGACATATGAAAAGTCAACGATGCGTTTTGAAATTGCATCGACTCAACTTGTGCGTTCAGAATTATATTTAACATCATTATAAAAAATCTAACGTTTCTTATGGAATTTTAAGGTTTATAACTTAAAAATATTAAATAAAGCTAAATTTGGTATTTTTCATTAGATTCTCAAACCATTTAATTAATTATAATTAATATCGAATGAACCATTATTATGAGCGTTTTACGTTTTGTTATCTGTCAAGCTACTTAAACACGCTCCATTCAAGGTCAAACTACTTTCCCTACTAGTGGATAAAATGCGTTTTTCCCCGCTTGTTTAAAAGGATAAAAGACGGCTTTCCGAGCTAGTGAGGGGAAATAGTTATTTGTTATACAAGGGTGCAAAGTTGTATTTTACCCGCGAGTGTAGAATTGAAACACGAGCAAGCGAAAGGATTCTATAGGTGAACCACGAGCGAAGCGAGTGGTTCTAATATAGAATCCTGAGCGTAGCGAGTGTTTCAACACACGAGAAGTAAAATACATTTGCGCCCGTGTGTAACACAAAACTTTTCACCTCACTATAGCGAGGAAAGTGCAACATCCACAGGCGTTAGATCATCTTCATCACTGGAATCACTCATTTCTTTACGATATTATAACAGAAAACTCTGCAAGTTGTGTATTTTTACGCGAGTCGGTGAGAAAAGGTTTAAAGTAAAAAATTTGTTGACAATGTTGACATTTCTGATGTATGAAATGTCAACGATGCGTTTTGAAATTGCATCGACTCAATTTGTGCGTTTAGAATTATGTTTAACATCATTATAAAAAAACAAACGTTTCATGGAATTTTAAGGTTTATGACTTAAAATCATTAAATAAAGCTAAATTTGGTATTTTTTATTAGATTCTCAAACCATTTATTTAATGATAATTAATATCGAACGAACCATTATCATGAGCGTTTTACGTTTTGTTATCTGTCAAGCTACTTAAACACGC
Organism: Cydia strobilella; assembly: GCF_947568885.1. NCBI lineage: Eukaryota > Metazoa > Arthropoda > Insecta > Lepidoptera > Tortricidae > Cydia > Cydia strobilella. The sequence continues at coordinate 4,855,377 of NC_086044.1, read as the reverse complement.
TCCATCCAAGGTCAAATTACTTTCCCCACTAGTGGATAAAACGCGTTTTTCCCCGCTTGTATTGAAGGATAAACGACAACTTTCCGAGCTAGTGAGGGGAAAATATATTTATCTCTAGGTAAAAACTAAAAGCTAGGTATTTGGTCAGACGTGACCACTCGGAGACCAGGAGCTCAGGTTGCCATGCTTTATTTCGCTCTCCCAATAGCCACCTCCACCCAAAACTTCGTAACAGGGCAGTCGAGGCGCTCGGCCAACACCCTGAGAAGACTGTTGCTGCTGCCGCGCACCCGTCTCAGCGTGCAGGCGATTCTTTTCCGCCTAATGGCGAAAAAGTCATCTACTCGCGCCTCAGCGAACATGCCGGACGCGCTTTATAGAACGGTCAAATTGAAGATGCTAAGTTTAATAATCGAAAAAAATATATGTCTAAAAGAAAATTCTTTTTTTTTCAGGTAAATACCATTATTTTATCATATTTACATAGTTAGAATTGTCGAAATTGTAGTGCGGTTGTTGTGTGACTTGTGTAAATTGTAGAAAGCGCTGGTGGCCTAGCGGTAAGAGCGTGCGACTTTCAATCCGGAGGTCGCAGGTTCAAACCCCGGCTCGTACCAATGAACTCGGAACTTATGTACGAAATATCATTTGATATTTCCCAGTTGCTTTTCGGTAAAGGAAAACATCGTGAGGAAACCGGACTAATCCCAATAAGGCCTAGTTTCCCCTCTGGGTTGGAGGAAGATCAGATGGCAGTCGCTTTTGTAAAAACTGGTGCCTACGATAATATTATATGTATATTATTATGTAGATATTACTATCCGTCCGTCTGTCACCAGGCTGTATCTTATGAACAGTGATAGCAAGAGAGTTGAAATTTTCACAGATGTTTTTTTGTTGCCGCTATAACAACAAATACTAAAAACTGAACAAAGAATATTTAAGTGGGGCTCCCATACAACAAACCTGTTTTTTTTTGCTTTTTGCGTAATGGTACGGAACCCTTCGTGTGCGAGTCCAGCTCGCTCTTGTTTAGAATAATCTAACTATATTTGTATGAGAGTAAATTTTTCGGTTTCTATTTTTAGTTTCGTATAGTAACGTAACTAATAGAGGAACTACTCGCCTCGGCTCTAAATAACTGATCAGAAGTTGCCATAACCAGCGTGACGAGGGTCGGCGGTTCACTTTTTAATGCCCGAATCTGACCTGTACCCGTACCATGAGTCACTGACAGTGTCAAAACTGATATAAATACGCTAACTTACGTAATTTACTTTCTATACATCTCGCTTGCACTAATATGCGAGTACGAGCGAGATGCATAGAAGTGATATTTTCAACCAAAAGGTACCACATTGTCGCTTGTCAATAAGGTTGATTTCAAATTGAAGCTGTAACGCCTTATTGACAACCGACAATAAGTACCATTTTGATTGAAATTGGCACAGAAAGTAAAGTTACGTTCTCGATAGCGTTTATGTCAGTGCCAAACGGTGGTAGCCACACAGGCCTTGGTTCAAGTCCTAAACTTACTTACTTACGTATACCTATTTAACATCATCATCACACCTTTTCTTTTTTTGTTAGGAGGGAAAAATGCATTACGCATACCACCCGGGTGCGGGGGGTGACCCGAGTGGTTATGTGGGACTCCCGTCTACGGTGTACCCACTAAAAAAAACCCCATATGCCGCCTCGCCGCCCTATTGGTGGGGTTACAGGAACGCATGCGCTTGTCATCTGCGACCCCACCGGCGGCAGCCGCCCACGAGCGCGGCTTTTTCGCGAATGCCCGAAGACCCTTCACGCTAGGCGCGCCAGATGGTAAGACGCGCCTTCCTCCTCGGCTTCCATTCTGTATTGTAGCGGACCCCCCCGAGCCCGCCACAAGGAAGCCACGGGCGCCAGGAATTTCCCCGGCGCTCGGCGACAGATCAGGTCTATGGTTCTGCCGCAAAAACACACCTCTTCCTCTGCAGCCCCACCAACGCCGCTACAGCGGAACGGCCCCGCCAAGTTTGCAGGGGATAGGGAGAGTGGCGCATCGAAATACCATCACTCCTCTTCCCCTGCGATCCCACCTCGGCCGCCGAGGATAGAGAGAACGGCTTACCGCAATACCGACACTCCTCTTCCTCGACGGTCCACCTTCGGCGCATCACAAGCGGGCTTAACCAGCCCACTTGAAGCGTCCTCCTCGGGCCAGCCCGCGCCTCAAACAGGCCGGCCCTGGTTGCCTCTTCGCTTCACCGTGGGTGACCAAGCCACGGTTACTAAGCCCCTCCACCACGACAAGGTGAGCATCCCGCGGGGGGATCATCATCACACCTAACTTAACCAGCATCAATCCCAATCAGCCACACTACCTGAGCTAAATGCTCCCCCAAAGGTGAAAGACAACAACCGATCGTCTGCCTCATATTTAACATCAATCAATCAATCAATTTATTTTATTTTCAGACCATGTCCATAGTGTTAGTGTACATTCCCTTAAGCCTATGTTAGTTAAACCTATACTAACTTATAATAACTTATAGACTAAGCCTCTGGATCCCATATGTACATTGTCCCAATGTTTCCAGAAGGCGCAAGCAGGCGAATCTAACACTAGGCGCACGAGGCTGCTGGAACTGTCTCGCACGCGACGCATCAGGGAGGCGGTTCTTTTGCGTATTATCGCACCGAAGCAAGTAAGCGATAATGAAGTAGGTAAATACATTCAGCACAGCTGTACAGCGAGCTGCAAAATTGAATGTATCGTGTGCATTGTGAATGAATTCATTAATAAAGTGGCCATGCAGCTGAGTGTACATAAACATTACAAAATACATCCTACTGTTTCCACATTCACTGCCTCGTCTCGTCGAACTGTTCAACCGAAAAAATATTAAAAATTGTGCGCGTTAGAGAACCGAGTGTGAACGTTCGTATTGCGAGAAAACAAATTAGGGGAGAATGGGGCGTAATGAACCGTGTTGCAGCGAAACTTTACAGATCATAAGAAAAGAATGCCCCTCAGAGCCCTGGGAGCCCCGATAATCAGGCGCCTGTTTCATAAACTTGACAATTGACACTGATAATTTCCTGTACATTTCTGCGTCGGTAAGTAACGACGGTACAATGATTACAATGGTACTTACAATGATTACGTGGCATTAATGCGTCATATCAGAAACTAACTGTAAAAGATAAGTAGGTACTTATGTAAAATTGTTGAAAAGGAAACATAATGTCAATTATACAGGTAGGTAACAAACTAGGTAAGATATTTAGATTCATAGATTTTCATATATCTATTTGTGTTTTGTCTATATTTGTCACTTTAGGTCTAATTTGTCATAGCTTACGATTTTTTTTCTTGTAGTTGTGTCCACAATATGTTGAATATTGTAAAAGTATACGCAATCAAAGTAATAATGACATAACGAGCAGCTAATAAAATCGCTAATGCGAATTTACTATTGTGATTCATAAACTATCGTTTGTTAGTCAAGGGACTAGTTAACAAATGCGTACCGTTAATAGATTTCAAAAAATCAACAATGTCAATGAAACATCACTCCTCTGTCACAACTCCCCTCTGTCTCCCCTAGTTACTGTTTACCTAGAAAGAAAAAAATTAATAGCTAGGTCAGGTTAAGTATATTTCCGCCAACATTCTCTCAAACCGTTATTCCTCGTACCTACTATTAACGAATTCTAGCTAAAACAAAGTGAAGTAATCGAGTTGTGAACGAACTAATTATGAACGAAGTTATCTAAGCATGCAGGTGCGAACGATTCGCTCATTCGTTCTTCTGCTCCCAGAGTCAGAGACAAATAAATAATGTAGACTGACAATTCTATACAGTCGCGTTCTTATTCATTGTTGATAATGATAATAACCTATCGCTTTTGCTTAATCAACCCTGTTTCGCTTTAATTCCTACATGGTAACAACGACGGACTAACTTTAATTATTTAATTAATGTGGTGCAAAAAAAAATCTTTACTGATCTGTCAAGTCGAGAAGAACCAGCAAAACAGACACAGTCGTAGATACCCTCTTTTCTCAAAAGTCAGTGAGGGCATTTCGACTACTCTTCGTTTAAGACAAAACTGATCATGAATATTCAGTGATCAAGAGGGCATAATTATTTGCAACGTAAGTATGTTCTCCATTAATAGGTACCAACCCAAATTTTTTTTTCCAGTTTAAAAATGGTGGAGGCGGATCTGCGCGAACTGCGAGTCAACAGTTGGCGTGGCTGCGCAGGAGTCGCAGGACCGAGAAAAGTGGCACATGTATTGTGTCGGAACTCGGAGGACAAGTCTCATTTCGGGCCACTGAACAAACGGAGTAAGGAACCCACTTACTTACTTACTGAATGGCGATGCGACCCAAAATAAGTCTTGGCCTCCGACACGAGTAAACGCCAGTTGTCTCGATCCTGCGCAATCTCCCGCCAGTTATCGGCTTGAAGATCGCGCAAGTCCGCTTCAACCACATCGCCCCATTGAGTAAGGAACCTAAGTTTAAAAATTATTGCAAGTCAAAATACCTTAATTTTATCACTGACACTTACTGTTCATCGATCACAATGTACAAGGTGTCAATAGATTCTTCTCAGTTGTAGGAGTAATAATATGGGGTAGGTTGAAATCGCTTGCAGGTTTTTAATTTCTTTAATTCAACTTGTTCGTACATATAGTAAAAATACATTAAATTTAGAGGAACCTGTGTTTGATGACTGCATCAACGTATGCGTCTCCCACTCGCTGGCCGTCGTTACGTGCATAACTTACGAATAAGCGGCCCTTCTGTAAAGGGAACGTCGAGAGGAGCGGCAGGTTCGAAATAGAGCAGTTCAAGAAATTATACTCTCCCTGGAAAATAAAACAGTACGTAGGTACGTACGTACTACGTAGGCGAACTACACGCGAACGCGAAGTGAAGCGATGCGGCGCGGGGTGAATCAATCCTTTGATATCTATAGAAGTGTGCTACGTGGGCGATCTCGTTGTGAACGTACATTTACAAAGAAATGCATTTGTAACATGATATAACGGTAACAAACATCCGAATAAAACATATTTCGTTCAAATATAAACTTCATGCATGAGGCTAATTGTGGTGGTTGGTGACCCACGCATTTGATTACAATAGGTAAGCATAATAATGTTTTTTGTCAAAAATTTCAATTTTGATACAAGCTGTTATCTCTAGACTTATATTGACCAGGATATAGACCGTGATTACCTTTTGTATTATTTGTAAGCTCCCGATATTTCGACGCAGTTACATGCATCATGTTCACGGGTGACTGAAGATAGCGGGTGGGTGTCAAAGTTGTGTAGACAGCGCTCTGTCTACCCTCATTCTTGCGCGTTAGCTGTTATCGCTGACTGTACTTTTCTTTTCACAGGCAACTAATACTCATCGAGACAATTCTAACAACCTCAGACACAATTCTATACATAAACGAAGTATAGTATACCAGACATAGAAAGTACCTATATGGTCATGCTAAGTTTCATGTAAATTAAGCATGTCGTTTTAAAATGAGAGCGTAACTTAGATTGTATGGGTGCGGCTTTGTGGTGACGTGTTCGTGTTACTGTGACCCTTAAGCCTTATTACTTACCTTTGGAAAAGGACACGAAGAAGCGTTAAAATATTTCATGTAGAAAGGCTTAAATACGTCATATTGAGGATTTGAAAAAAAATCGCACGCTCTGAAACGCATTACGAACATGCTGGGCCGGTACTCATTGCTCAGGAACTCGTAAATATTAATGGTGATCTGTAAAATAATGATAAAAACTTATGAGCTAACTACATATACGGGGTGTAATTGTTTAGGTGATAGGTACAAGATATACCTATTATGTGTGCAGTGCTGTGACTGCTCCTTCGGTCAATGTGTTTAAAAACAGATTGGACAAGTGGCTTTTAAGCAATAATGTAAAAGTTAATAACCATAGCAATGAGTATAATCTGGTTGACATACGACATACATATATGAGTCATTCCATATGAAGGTACGCTGACTGATTTTAGATTTTATTGAGAGAAATCAGTATTTGGTATGGGGATTTCTTTTTGAATAATTTGCTTTCAATCGGCACTCATTGAAAGTTTGAAATGCCAGTATCTTTGGCACTATGCCCCAGGGGCCCTCTTTAGATGTAGTTTTTTTGTTTTTAATTAGTTAAGTTTATATTATATTTATATTTACATTTTAATAACAAAACTTCCGTGAGACACAGACATATTAAACCCCCTGCCGCCACCGGCGCCCGCGCCGAGTCATCGGGCGCGGAGGGCTGCGGCCCGCAGTTTGCGCCGGTCCGTCACCCTCGACGCAAGCTCCTGATGACGCTAGTCGGTACGGAGTTTTCGACTTAAAATACGTGAGTGACCCGTTATTAATATATTTTATATTTACATTTTATTCCTTTCTTTTACTTAAATCCTAATACGAGTAATGGATTAGGTAGGAAGGCCGTCCTACACAAGTTACATTAAGAAATTTGTTATTTTGTCGAAATTATGACATTCAAAATTGGTAGGTTATGTCGAGTGTGTTTAGTATGGGAACTTATGTACTTTACACTACAAAACATGTCAAGATCTTTACCTTTATATGTATATATACAGGTATGTACGATTATCGGAAATACCAACCAACAGACCAATATATACTATATATTAGTTAATTGGTTAATATTTCCGCCTGTTTCGCATTGTAACCATCAAGTAAAGAAACAGCCGCGGACTGCCCTGTATCTTTACCTGATACAATGTGAAAATCCGGTTTCGAACCTGTAACTGTCAGATTAAGAAAATGCGTACAAATAATTGTCAGATTAAATATTTACTACAATGAGAGTTTCACGTGGACCAAAACTAACCAAATCCACGATCTACTTAACGATTGCTTTTATTCCCACCAACCCCTTACCAATCAATCCACCAACATAGACAGCTAAAAGTGGTTAAAGTAGAACTCCACGGTTAGCAAGATATGAATTCTATCTTAATCTGACACACTCGAGTAACTCTAAAAAAAACTCCTTGGGCTCCCCTACTACAATAAATAAAATAAAATGTAAATTCACCACAAAGTCGTTTCCAAACTCAGTTAAGAGTTTCAGACGAACATTTATGTAGTGGATGGGATCTCGACGGCTGTATCTCTGGGCTGTTATGGTCGCATACTCAACGTATTTAGGATTCCGGTACGTAATGTTTGGATGCTCAAAGTCGATGTAGTATGTCTATAAAAATTAAAAATAATTAATACCTTTTGCAGAAATCGCGAAGCGTCTGGTTGACGTAACTGGTGACCGAAGAGCTGTCGGCTTCCTCGCACAACGTATCATCATTGCGATGCAGCGGGGAAATGCCGCCAGCATCCTTGGTACAATGCCTCAAGGGCCTTTTTTAGATTTAAGCTAGTTATTAATTTCGTTTACGTAGTACCACTGTATACCGGGTGTTTGCTGTAACAGGAGCATTAAATTAAGCTGTAGACTGTACTCCTCAAACTGACCAACATTTATTCAGCAACTTTTAAAAATAACTTGTGTTTTGATTTTCATTACACTTTAGTTTATTTTAAGACGCAATGTATTGCAAAATTTGTTATGTTTAAAGAGTGACAAGCAACGTCAAACACACAGATGGCAGCGTACATTGAAAATAATATTTAATTAGTATGAAAAAGGCATAATCTAAAAATTTCATAATTTTAAAAAGTTGCTGAACAAATGTTGGTCAGTTTGAGGCGTACAACCTCCAGTTTAATTTAATGCTCCTGTTACAGGAAACACCCGGTATATCTTGTATGTAAATAATAATAATAATAATAATAGCCCGCAGGGCAGCTTGTGGCGAGCTGTTGGGGAGTAACGACCCCACGGACCCGAGTGCTCCCAAGAGTCGGTCAGGGTCTCCGTCTCCGGCATGTCTTCGTCGGTCGGAGTGGACCCCAAGGGGACCCGCAGGACTCTCAGCTCTGGCTTGCCTTCATTGGCTGTCCAGAGAGGAGTCGCTAGAGCTATATGCTCCAGGGGTGGAAGTGAAAGATGCATAAGACGCGAGTTGGCACAGTGGCTGCTAACAGCCACTAGGTAGAAAGCGGCGCGCACCTCTCGACACCCCTGAGCCGCTCACACCGGTGTTGCTCCTGGTCGTCTTCACGACGGCAGTTTCAGGGGCCCATCTAGTCAGCGGCGAGTCACCGCCTGCCTCGATAACGTGTACAACATTGTTATGGCAGGTGTCCGGACCTCTCAGCAATAGCCCAATCTTTTGACCAGCCAAACTTCAACACCATAACCGGCACTCTTTTCCACTGTGTTTATAATAGCCCCTACGCCTGTTGGAACCGATTTACGGGTATCTATTTGTACCCGTGAATGAGTTCTAGCAGGTGTAGTACATAACAACAAACTTCTCCAAAGGGCTTCTACGTGTTGGATCTGTATCCCCACGCACGCCTATCAAATGACCCGGATGTATATACCCGTGAGTTTATATTTTTTTTTTTTTTTTTATACCACGTCGGTGGCAATCAAGCATACGGCCCGCCTGATGGTAAGCAGTTACCGTAGCCTATGAACGCCTGCAACACCAGAGATATTACACGCGCGTTGCCGACCCTTTAAAAACCTGTACACTCCTTTTTTGAAGAACCCCATACTGTAGCCCCTATATGAGATACAAATAATAATAATAATCTCATTGCAAAGCTGATCTGCTTCAGGGGGGGGCAACAATCGCCCCCGAGTAATGCGCTTTGTGAACCAGGCGTTCGCGGGGACGGATGTCAGGCCTCGCGACTACATGGCTAATGTCACAGAGCGCATCGACTTTCTAAAGCAGAAAGTCTATGCATGGGCAAACCGTATTCGCCGCTACAAAGAGCGTGTGGATCGATTCCAGCAGAATCGTCTTTTTCAAAGTGACCAAAGGAAGGTATACCGAAGATGGGAGGAAACCGATCCTCGTGTGTCCGACGTGCGGCTGCCGGATGTTACTGCCATGACTGATTTCTGGCGTAACATTTGGTCGGTGCCCGTTGAACACACGGAGGGCGATTGGATAAACGTTGTCGAACGTGAGTGCGAGAACATCGAACCTATGGGGGCAGTCACCATCAGCCCCGATGACGTAAGTTGTGCTGTCCGTACGACACAGAACTGGAAAAGTCCTGGACCGGAAGGATTGCACAACTTCTGGCTAAAATGGTTTCGATGCTCGCACGAACGGTTGGCAACGCAGTTCCAACAAGCCCTAGAGCTCGGTTCCCTCCCACCTTCCCTAACAACTGGTGTAACCTTCCTGCTCCACAAGTCCGGTAGTACCACGAGAGCGAAGAACTATAGACCGATAACGTGGTTGCCTACACTCTACAAGCTCCTTACATCTATTTTGAGAGCAAAAATTAACGCGCACATTGTCGCTAACAACATTTTGGCCTCCGCTCAAAATGGATGTAGGGTTGGGTCCCGAGCTCCTCCTCATAGACATGACCATATGCCAGCAAGTTCGGCGGAACAGGGGGGCCCTCTCGGCCGCCTGGATTGACTATAAGAAGGCCTATGGTTCGGTGCCTCACTCATGGCTGAGAAGGGTATTAGAGCTGTATAAACTTGATGCAGCTTTAATATCCTTCCTAAGTGCGTGTATGAGGCAGTGGATCACAGTCCTTCGTCAACCAGGAGGTGGAGATGCCCGCCCTGGCCCGCAGGACTCTATAAGGACTGAGCGAGGAATATTCAGGGTGACAGTCTGAGTCCCCTGTGGTTCTGCCTAGCTCTGAATCCTCTCAGCACCCTGCTGAAGGATTCAGGGTCAGGTTGCCGGCTTCGGAGAGAGGGTGAAGTCATTTCTCACCTTCTGTACATGTATGACCTCAAGCTATTTGCGCCAAATAACCAAGACTTGATGGTGCTATTGAAAACAACAGAAGTTTTCAGTACCGCCATCAGAATGGAGTTTGGTGTCGATAAGTGTGCGGTTATGCATGTACAGCTGGGGGAGGTTGTAAATTCAACAAGTTTACAACTTTCTGAGACAATGTCTTTCAGATCTATCTCTGAATCAGAAACCTATAAATACCTTGGTATGTCACAGTCGTTAGGTACTGAGGGCGAGGGTATTAGACGGTCGGTGAAGGAGCGCTTTTTCAGTCGGCTCACAAAAGTCCTTAACAGTCTTTTGTCAGGAGGCAACAAAGTGCGCGCCTTCAACGCCTGGGTAATGCCCTTACTCATATACTCCTTTGGCATACTAAGGTGGACTCAGACCGAGCTGGACGCCCTGGATCGGAGGGTCCGTTTAATGCTCACTACACACCGTATGCTACACCCACCTCGTCAGTTATGAGATTGTACATCCCACGGAAGTGTGGAGGTCGAGGCTTCCTTAACGCCAAAGATCTCCACAACCGCGAGGTGTGCAATCTCAGGAATTATTTCCTTAACAACGAGTGTGGGATGCATCGTGATGTGGCGGCAGTGGACAGGAACTTCACGCCGCTCTCCTTGGCAAACGAGAACTAGCACAAACCTGTGGTACAAAGTACTGCGGGCCGCAGGGCGGTATGGGAGAGTAATGTGCTACACGGGCGGTTCTACAAGGCCCTCATGGGACCCGATGTAGACCTGCTCGCGTCGGTGAACTGGTTACGATTCGGGGACCTCTTCGGAGAAACCGAGGGTTTTGCCGGTGCAATTGCGGACGAAGTTATGATGACGAACAACTATCGGAAATATATCCTGAAGGACGGTACGGTCGACATTTGTCGGGCATGCCGCCGTCCCGGAGAGTCACTCAGGCATATCATTTCCGGTTTCTCATCTTGCTAACGGCAAGTACTTGCACAGACATAATCTCGTAGCCAGGATTATTCACCAGCAGCTTGCTCTTCTATACGGCCTTGTGGACCGCGAAGTACCGTACTACAAGTATTTACCTGTGCCAGTTCTCGAGAATGGTCGTGCCACGCACTATTGGGATCGATCTATCATCACTGACAGGACTATTGTAGCCAATAAGCCTGACATTGTGATAATAGATCGATCGCAGCGCCGGGCCGCGTATTTACAAAGGCTATACTGATAGGGTTCAGATGGGAACTGAACTAGATTAGCTTTTGTTTGGCCAAAACTTAACAAAACCCTAAACTGTTATAGTACAGAAATTTACTGAAATCGTATAGACTTTATTAACTAAATTCATACGGATATTGTTGCAACAAATGCTAGTCTGTTGCGATCTAAAACTTGAATAATATTTTAGTATCGACTCCGATTGTATTAAATAAATTACCGTTCATGCAAATTACTTAACAATGCCTAAGCTTTGTTTTACTTTTAGAATTATTTCAGTTGATAGGTACGAGTACTCGTACTTGTTATTAGGCCATATTTAGTGTAAAATAGTGATAAAATTATAAGTCGACTAGATATTTTTATAATATTTACCTATGTAAATATCTATATATATACTCGTAACTATAGCTGATTTATTTCAGGACCAAGATTTACTAGTTTTAAGGATCGGTAAAACTTTGAAGAGATAATGAACCATATACCATACCATTTTTTGTCCTTTTGACTAGAATCCCAGAATAAACTGATAACAATTGTTCAATCCAAAATCAACGATAGTCTAATCAATAAGGATATGATGGTCGAACTTTTATCGTCTGTCATAGACTAGTAGCCGTTATGTTCTAATAATGATATAGGCGCGAAAGTGACGTATGCACGAATGGTAAGATATACGATTAAAGTACAACCATCGTATATTATAACTACTTACTGCGCTCTACCTATTTCGTATGTATAGGTAGGGAATAAAAAATAGATTGTCCTGCTTTAACTGCCTAACACGTTAACGCAGAGTATTACTACTGAAAATAGAAGGTTGAAACTTGTATAGCAGATTTCTTATATGAAATGTTCACGTATATAATTGTAGTAGAAATGAGTTTATAAAACTCAATCTATATGGGAAAGTGCAATATTTATAGACTTTGTAGGTATTTATTACTAATAAATATTGTCAGAAGTTCTTCAAATCCTTCCTCCATATGTAGTGAAACGTAAAATTGATATTTAATAGTTATGAACTTATGAATTTGTCCTTATATATGTATATGTTTGTATATATATATATGTGTGTGTATGGAGCTATGACTGCCTATGATGTACCGTTAAACTGATAGCCTTAACTTCTCATAGGTAGGTATATGGGGGTCAATTCAGTAAGGCCGTTCTTATGGATGTCGTTAATATTGTCATAGAAATCTGTTGAATGCTGTTCACCTAAAGCAATTTTGACGAAATTTTTTCTATCAGTTTTAGTAAGCAATAAGGAATGTTTTAAAAAAACGCCATATTTTTGCTCAACTGCACATAGGTGCTTGCAGTATTCTCCTCCTTGTCCAAAAAAACAGTCACAAAACTCATTCTCAATGTCTACTTGACAATGGTTGCCATCTTCTTTCTCTTTCACTTCATATAATGTATTTGAAATTTGTTTTATTTGTTCGTCATCTACCTTGCTTAAATGCTTGCAAAACTTTTCGTAAGCAAGTGTTAAATTTCGTCCTCTGTTGTTCGCAAATTTAAGTAGTCTATTCCTGTGATAATTTTCAAATGTGCTTGTAACAAAATCTATAAGGGCACATATGTTAAATACTTTGCATCTTTGCAGTATAATATCTTTAAATATTCTTATTGACGCTTCACAATAATTGTTCGTGTTATTGCCTCTATGTAACACGTCACTTCGAAAGGGTAAGCTCCACTCATCGCGTCTTTTCCAATATGTTTCAAAATATATTTTAGCATTAGCATATTTTTTTAGAATGTCGTCATTTAACAGTTCGAGCATAGCGTTTTCGGCATCGGATGTTGATTTCGCAAACAAAATATGTCGAAACAAAAGCATTAAATGTTTGCGATCACTCTTTTCTATTTTATTGCTACCCTCCCAAAGCCAGCGCCAAGTAGCCTGCATGACGTGGAATATACATAACAACAGGCGCGCTTTAGGGAAAATGATCTTCAAAGCATTTCTCTCCGCCGCATCGTCGTCGGTCATAATGATTTGTGGCTCGAAAGCCTTTTGACTAAAATCCTCCAAGTTAGCCTTCGCCAATTTCAAGGCAAGTAAATAGTCTTTTTCAGTCTTATTTTTATGCAGAATAACAGCTATTGGAACTGCCCCGATTTTTGTAGCTGCAAAAATGAAAGTAACGCACGTGCTGCTTTGGTCGCAAGACCCACTCGTATCAACAAATATCATTTCGTCCGCTAAGCCAGCTTCAAATGCTCTTCGCATTAGAGGCGTTATAATGACAGCCACTAAAGGATTTTCCGTAATGCATAATTGTATGTCTTTGTCTCCGAGCTCTTTTATTTTTAATTTAATTCTCTCCAATACACTCCCTTCTTCTCGTCCACCATACCTTTCAGTTCTCCATTGGTTGTACAAATACGCTACATGTCGATCTGTTGGATTATTTGGGCGTTTGCTAATAGAACGCCCAAATCCTCTGTGCAATCTTCAGTTATGAGCAGCTCATGGTATGTTTTGGCGGCAGCTGGTGTCATACCAGAGTCAAAGTATTTATAAAAGGACTCTTTTGTTTCCGCTCTACACCTTAGCAAATGAAACGCTTGAGCAACTTTTATTCTGTGAGAGTGGCAATAATTGATAGTGATCACTACACTTTTTCCGTCTTTAATTAATTTTGACCTTTTTTCGGTAAGCGGAGTCACTTTCATAAATTTTATATTTATGCTTGCAGTGCAATTAAAATTTCTGTTGCATCCAATCTTTTTATCACTTTTTTTATTTTTTCCAGACAGTTGGCAAATGTATAATTTACGAAACTCATGGCGAGAACAGTTTGGAAAAGTTTTGTTAACTATCCAATTCGTATTCGTATTGCTTGAAAACGCCGTGATAAAGTTTTCACATTTTTCGTTATAGGTATCACCATTTGCCAACTTGCACTGTATTTTTGCGTGAAAATTATCCACACTCTCCTCAAACTTTAGATAACAAATATTGTCACCCAATATATCACATAACACTCTTTTAAACATTATTTTACACTTTTGTAACACATAACCTCAAACCAAAACTACTCACTGCGGTTAGTTCACATCACATCACATCACACCATGATCACAACAAATGCGAAGTAAGGTACGAAACGCGCTGGCGAATAACGTTTGCGCAATGTTCACAATAAACAAATATGGCGGCGAGACTCCGTGAGAACAAAATGTTTGAATATTATCGCGACAAAAGCTAATCCATTTCAGTAAATAAGTATTATTAAAATTGAGATATCAAATTCATACCATACTGACGTTACTAAACTCGACTAGGTTTTGTCGTGAATAATATTTGAAAATATGTAAGCAAAAAGCTAATCCATTTAAGTGACTACTTTTTACCGAAATGGTATAGATATTGTTAACTAATATGCATAAACAAAAGCTCACTTATTAGAATCTGAGTCGTGACTGAAATAGTATAGCTTTTGTAAATACGCGGACCGGAGTGCTCCCGAGAGTCGGTCAGGGTCTCCGTCTCCGGCGTGTCTTCGTCGGTCGGAGTGGACCCCAAGGGGACCCGCAGGACTCTCAGCTCTGGCTTGCCTTCATTGGCTGTCCAGAGAGGAGTCGCTAGAGCTATATGCTCCAGGGGTGGAAGTGAAAGATGCATAAGACGCGAGTTGGCACAGTGGCTGCTAACAGCCACTGGGTAGAAAGCGGCGCGCACCTCTCGACACCCCTGAGCCGCTCACACCGGTGTTGCTCCTGGTCGTTTTCACGACGGCAGTTTCAGGGGCCCATATAGTCAGCGGCGAGTCACCGCCTGCCTCGATAACGTGTACAACATTGTTATGGCAGGTGTCCGGACCTCTCAGCAATAGCCCAATCCTTTGACCAGCCAAACTTCAACACCATAACCGGCACTCTTTTCCGCTGTGTTTATAATAGCCCCTACGCCTGTTGGAACCGATTTACGGGTATCTATTTGTACCCGTGAATGGGTTCTAGCAGGTGTAGTACATAACAGCAAACTTCTCCAAAGGGCTTCTACGTGTTGGATCTGTATCCCCACGCACGCCTATCAAATGACCGGGATGTATATACCCGTGAGTTTATATGAGATACAAATAATAATAATAATCTCATTGCAAAGCTGATCTGCTTCAGGGGGGGGCAACAATCGCCCCCGAGTAATGCGCTTTGTGAACCAGGCGTTCGCGGGGACGGATTACAGGCCCCGCGACTACATGGCCAATGTCACAGAGCGCATCGACTTTCTAAAGCAGAAAGTCTATGCATGGGCAAACCGTATTCGCCGCTACAAAGAGCGTGTGGATCGATTCCAGCAGAATCGTCTTTTTCAAAGTGACCAAAGGAAGGTATACCGAAGATGGGAGGAAACCGATCCTCGTGTGTCCGACGTGCGGCTGCCGGATGTTACTGCCATGACTGATTTCTGGCGTAACATTTGGTCGGTGCCCGTTGAACACACGGAGGGCGATTGGATAAACGTTGTCGAACGTGAGTGCGAGAACATCGAACCTATGGGGGCAGTCACCATCAGCCCCGATGACGTAAGTTGTGCTGTCCGTACGACCCAGAACTGGAAAAGTCCTGGACCGGACGGATTGCACAACTTCTGGCCCCAGTAGCATTTATACGTCATTATGACGTCAGCGACGTCATTATGACGTAATAATGCCGTCATTATGACGTCGCTGACGTCATTTTGCTACCTGGGGGCTAAAATGGTTTCGATGCTTGCACGAACGGTTGGCAACGCAGTTCCAACAAGCCCTAAAGCTCGGTTCCCTCCCACCTTCCCTAACAACTGGTGTAACCTTCCTGCTCCACAAGTCCGGTAGTACCACGGAAGCGAAGAACTACAGACCCATAACGTGCTTGCCTACACTCTACAAGCTCCTTACATCCATTTTGAGAGCAAAAATCAACGCGCATATTGTCGCAAACAATATTTTGGCCTCCGCTCAAAATGGATGTAGGGTTGGGTCCCGTGGTACTAAAGAGCTCCTCCTCATAGACATGACCATATGCCAACAAGTTCGTCGGAACGGGGGGGGGCCTCTCGGCCGCCTGGATTGACTATAAGAAGGCCTATGATTCGGTGCCTCACTCATGGCTGAAAAGGGTATTGGAGTTGTATAAACTTGATGCAGCTTTAATATCCTTCCTAAGTGCATGTATGAGGCAGTGGATCACAGTCCTTCGTCAACCAGGTGGTGGGGATGACCGTCCTGGCCCGCAGGACTTTATATGGATCGAGCGAGGAATATTTCAGGGTGACAGTCTGAGTCCCCTGTGGTTCTGCTTAGCTCTGAATCCCGTCAGCACCCTGCTGAAGGTTTCAGGGTTAGGTTGCCAGCTTCGGAGAGAGGGTGAAGTCATTTCTCACCTTCTGTACATGGATGACCTCAAACTATTTGCGCCAAATAACCAAGACTTGATGGTGCTACTGAAAACCACAGAAGTTTTCAGTACCGCCATCAGAATGGAGTTTGGTGTCGATAAGTGTGCGGTTATGCATGTACAGCGGGGGAAGGTTGTAAGTTCAACAAATTTACAACTTTCTGAGACTATGTCTTTCAGATCTATCTCTGAATCAGAAACCTATAAATACCTTGGTATGTCACAGTCGTTAGGTATTGAGGATGAGGGTATTAGACGGACGGTGAAGGAGCGCGTTTTCAGTCGGCTCACAAAAGTCCTTAACAGTCTTTTGTCAGGAGGCAACAAAGTGCGCGCCTTCAACGCCTGGGTAATGCCCCTACTCATATACTCCTTTGGCATACTAAGGTGGACTCAGACCAAGCTGGATGCCCTGGATCGGAGGGTCCGGCTACTGCTCACCACACGCCGTATGTTACACCCACGCTCGTCAGTTATGAGATTGTACATCCCACGGAAGTGTGGAGGCCGAGGCTTCCTAAACGCCAAAGATCTCCACAACCGCGAGGTGTGCAATCTCAGGAATTATTTCCTTAACAACGAGTGTGGGATACATTGTGACGTGGTGGCAGTAGACAGGAAACTCACGCCGCTCTCCTTGGCAAACGAGAACTGGCACAAACCTGTGGTACAAAGTACTGCGGACCGCAAGGCGGTATGGAAGGATAAGCAGCTACACGGGCGGTTCTACAAGGCCCTCACGGGACCCGATGTAGACCTGCTCGCGTCGGTGAACTGGTTACGATTCGGGGACCTCTTCGGAGAAACCGAGGGTTTTGCCTGTGCAATTGCGGACGAAGTTATGATGACGAACAACTATCGGAAATATATCCTGAAGGACGGTACGGTCGACATTTGTCGGGCATGCCGCCGTCCCGGAGAGTCACTCAGGCATATCATTTCCGGTTGTTCTCATCTTGCTAACGGCGAGTACTTGCACAGACATAATCTCGTAGCCAGGATTATTCACCAGCAGCTTGCTCTTCTATATGGCCTTGTGGACCGCGAAGTACCGTACTACAAGTATTTACCTGTGCCAGTTCTCGAGAATGGTCGTGCCACGCTCTATTGGGATCGGTCTATCATCACTGACAGGACTATTGTAGCCAATAAGCCTGACATCGTGCTGATAGATCGAACGCAGCGCCGGGCTGTGCTCGTCGACGTCACCATCCCCCATGATGAGAATCTCGTGAAGGCCGAGAAGGACAAGTCCAGCAAGTACCTAGACTTGGCTCACGAGATAACCGCCATGTGGAATGTTGACTCGACGATCATTGTTCCTATAGTCGTGTCAGCGAACGGTCTCATTGCGAAGAGTCTCGACCAACACCTAGAGAGACTCTCGGTGGGTGGTTGGATCAAGGGTCAGATGCAGAAGACGGTGATCTTGGACATGGCGCGGATAGTCCGCCGGTTACTCTCTCTGCGGCCCTGACCACCGGCAGCTTAGGCCCTGCCTCGCTGCTGGCGGCACCCTAGGTTAGGTTTTTTATAATGTGTTTATATGTATTTTGTATTGTTTTGTAAGTGTTTTATATTTTACTTTTATATACATATTATAAAAATCCTAACTTAAGAAAAAAGATTAATAAAGAGAAATAATAATAATAAATATTCTTTAAATAAAGTGTTTATCTATACCTAGTTATTAAAATGTTAAAGAAACACTAGGTATTGATAATAATAAAATGTACCCAATTGGCACAAAATACATATACACGGTATTTTCTTTTAAACTCCGTTAACTTCGGGGTATGGCTACTAGATTAATGGAAACTGAATGGCATAGTATTTTTTTTTTGTTAAAAGTAATTAACAGCGTTGTTGTAACACGGACATTATATTTAAATCCTCCAAACAATTAATAGTAGATTGTGTTACAAGGGAGCAAAATGACATATTTACGGCGAGGGCGTACATTGAATCCTAAACGAAGCGAAGGATTCAAGTCAAGTGTGTTACGCCCAAGATGGAAATAATTTTGCTACCATGTGACACATACTGCTTTTCACATTACCTATGAGGTAATTATGAACGAAGCTACGAGAGTTCGAAAATACGGCGAAACGTGCCGAGAAAAGATATGCACTGCCTTTTGCCCTTTGTCTCGTCTTGGCGGGGGCACGGCCGTGCCCCCAGATGTTACAAATATTATTTAAGATAAAAAAATAATGTGCAAAAAAATGTAATAATAGTGCCCTACAACAGATAAGTGTTACTTTGATCCCTCCTAGCAAGAAGAAGAAAAGTGCCAATCTGATCCGTCCTAGCAGGGAAGAAAAACCCCTTTTTCGAACTATGACATATCACAATGACATTTCGAATATCGATCGTCCGAGATAGTACTTGCCGTTAGTAGCAAATATGTACTCATACTAAACACTAATCAATATGTAAACTGGCCCTAAGGCAAGTGTACACGCTCGTAGGGGCTTGTCAGATAAAAAGAAATCATTCATTACCTATCTCCAAAACGGAGTTAATTAGGATACCGGTTTCTTTGAGAAAGTTATTTAATTTAAGCTCAGCAATGCAGCCTTAAAATTAACGGACTTAAAAAAACACCATGTATAAGGGGTATGGCCACCAGCCACTCGTTTGACGACGGTGGAGAAAAGCCTGAGAGAGCAAGGGATAAAGGACCGCACACCTGGCACTAAACCGTGCATAATGGAAGAAGAGGACAGGGAGGGCCGACCCCAAGTAAATGGGATAAGGTCTGAAGAGTGTCGTCCGACGTGCGAGAGGGACGTCGCTATAATACGCACATAGCGTTGTCTCGGTCAAACTTCGAAGCGACGTGCGAATCGGACGCAGTGTCCCATGCCCCTAACCCATTAAAAGCGTTCCTAATAATGATATCTAATAACCAAATTACTGACCAGTTTCTTGGCGGTGAGCATTGTCGCGTAAAAGATGACGAGCAGCGTCGGCCACATCTCTTACAAAACCAGTCTACCAAGAGAAACCCAACCAGGACAAAGACTGATATCGGAAAGTGTCTGAATACTCTGAATGTTAGGGTTTCCAGTGGTCACTTCATTTGATAAAGTATTCAAATGTTGTACCTGAAATAGTCTGTACCGCACTGAATCTAATGTTGTTGATCGCGCTATTTTATGCACTTTAGGATTCCGTAGCGAAAGGGTTTGGAAACTGATAGCGGGCTCTGTCTCAGGAACGGTTTACTTTACGGTTGGAATCTTAATATTTATGTGAAATCGGGTACATTTAGATATAAGCCTACACTTCGATATTATAATAATATACAAAAATATACTGTCAGGCCTATACAAATTAGTTACGCCTTCACACACATCCACAAATAATATCATATTTATTATTTGTAATGTATACATAAATAAATGTTCACTGCGGTACGCCGGCTAGCGTCTCCCGTCGCAGTACGTAGGTTGTATTTTATTTAGCAAGCCCCCTCATGATAACAGTAGACTTTACATTATTCATGTTTTATTTAAAAAAACACATTCATTAATAAAAATTGTATATAAAACCAATACCGAACCAATATAGAATTTTTAGACTAAATTTGAATTGCATATGGCATCATTAAAATACAATGCTATCACTTTTAAAATCAGCAAAACTTGAGTTGTATTACCATTTATTTATCGTTAGAACAATCTAGAGTTCTTAATGATTTATTGTGAAGTGTTTCGCTGTCAAGGGCTTGTGAAGGTTATACAAAAGCAGACTAATGATTGGCCTGTAAAAAAAACCCGTATAAAAAAAAACCGGCCAAGTGCGAGTCGGACTCGCGTACCGAGGGTTCCGTACTTTTTAGTATTTGTTGAATTTTGTTGTTATAGCGGCAACAGAAATACATCATCTGTTAAAATTTCAACTGTCTAAGCTATCACGGTTCATGAGATACAGCCTGGTGACAGACAGACAGACGGACAGACGGACAGTGGAGTCTTAGTAATAGGGTCCCGTTTTTACCCTTTGGGTACGGAACCCGATACAGCCGATACAGACGGACTGTAACCCGACTGCAATTTGTATATGAACTGCACGCCAAGTGCAACGATGGCTGCAGTTCCCATACAAGTTGCAGTCGGGTTGCAGTCCGCCTGTACCGGCCCTAAGATTAATGGCATTACCTTTTTCTGCAGAGGTCAAAGCACCTTACAAATTATATGGAGCTGTGCCAACTTTCTTTTTAGACAGTCTTTGTCAATCACTTGTCTTTGATTGAACGAATTAATTCTAATTAGAGTTGTGACGAATGTAAAGGAAGTTTCTGACATTTGAAAATGTGTCGTAAGACTTAAGGTTAAAGTTCGTTTTTCAACAAAGTTGTTCTGAAAGGGACTTTCTTAAAATTTAGTATTCGTATTCACCGCCCTGTTTGCAGTCCTGTATGTGCTATGCATGCATGCTAGTGAGATGGTAATACTTAGTATTCGTATTCACCGCCCTGTTTGCAGTCCTGTATGTCCTATGCATGCATGCTAGTGAGATGGTAATACTTAGCTACCTTGCTTCCTTTTAAGGCCATACGTTAGAAAGATTCAGGCTTACTATTGGTATTCCGTATTGAATAAAATAAACTGACATGCCGAATGCCGACGTATATTTTAATGAGAATTGAATTGTTAGCTTCTTGAAATATTATAAAAGTGTTAAATGAAATTAGATATGCATGCAACATAATGCGGCGGACCCGGGTATGTCCATAAACTACGTCCGGACCCGGGTATGTCCTTAAACTATGTCCAAAAGAGAGGTATGGGCACTGCGAATGACATCTCGCTTTGTGTGGTAGGGCACAGGACAGCGGATGTCATTCCAGATCTAGAGCAGAGCCCAACTGGGGAAGTACCTCCACCTTACAGAAAACCGCAGCCAAATAACACTAGACCCTACTCATAGTGTTGTGTTCCTGCCGGTGAGTAAGGTTGCCAGAGCTCAACGAGGGAGAGGAGTGTTAGGGTCGGCAACGCGCATGTAACTCCTCTGGAGTTGCAGGCGTACATAGGCTACGGAGACTGCTTAACATCAGGCGGGCCGTATGCTTGTTTGCCACCGACGTAGTATAAAAAAAAAATTGGTATGAGCACTAGAATAGGTATAATATACGTATAAGTAGGTAATTAGGTACCTCATAAGTACTAACATTATGCGCCCTACCCGGGTGTCATGTACTGCCTACATTCTACATACTAACATCTTCTGTAATGAACATGACTTTTAATGTGAAATAAATGAAATGAAATGAAATTTTAATGAATCGTATTGACTTTTTATCTTCTCGTTTATATGTTTACGCAAAAATCCTTGATCAATGATCATGCATTTGCGTTATGCTTTCTGTAATTTTAAACACATTTTTATCAATTATACCCACAACACTACTTAAAATCTGTTTTTGTGTAATATGTGGTTAATTATGTATATAAAATTACTTGAATGAATGCATCTAATGGCCAATGTCATTATATTTTTGTTTGAAAACTGCATTGAATTCATTTTTATAAAAACAACCCTAATAATGCGATTTTAATGCATAATAAATAAAAATTGCATCATCAATTTAAAACGAGGAGAAGCTGACAGCGAGACATTTTCTGTTTATTTTTAGCTTTCAT
This sequence comes from Cydia strobilella, assembly GCF_947568885.1. Lineage (NCBI taxonomy): Eukaryota > Metazoa > Arthropoda > Insecta > Lepidoptera > Tortricidae > Cydia > Cydia strobilella. Next base: position 4,833,223 of record NC_086044.1, on the reverse strand, counting down.
TAGCTGGAACATAAAACATATTTAAATGGTTGATTTATACAAAAATACATATATACTTTTATCTAAAAAGAGAATAAGTGCGAGTCGAACTCACCCACCGAGGGTTCCGTACTTTAGCCTGTGAAGCCGATGGTGCTGGGTTCGATTTCCGGTAAGGGCATTTATTTGTGTGATGAGCACAGATATTTGTTCCTGAGTCATGGGTGTTTTGTATATATTTAAGTATTTATATATTATATATATACCGTTGTCTGAGTACCCATAACACACCGATTACCGTGGGACTTAGTCAATCTGTGTAAGAATGTCCTATAATATTTATCTATTTATTTATCATAAATAAATATTAAATGTGAGAAATGTTGGAAAGTTTCCGGCGGCACATCAAAAATTGCTATACTGTAACGTTGTAAGCTTATATACTACGGCACTTCGAGACGGAAACTTGGCAAGATTTATCCAGCAATTAGCAGTTGGCAAGTTCCAGTCTAGGTAGATAATGAGCCAAGTTTGCTTGTTAACACGCTATCGATACAGGTTACACGAGTAGCCACTTAACTTAGTATAAGACACTATCGTTTGAGGTTAGGTTTAAAACAATAGTGACCAAAATATCGACACTGGATGTCATAACTACTTCTATTTTTTTTTTTTATCTCAAAGTACAACACAACAATTTTCTTATAATTATATTCCTCGCCAAACTGCGATTGCAGTTTGTTGGCGAGATCGCGCTCATTTTTACATTTTAAACATTTATGCACTTAAAAAACTAAACTTAGATACTATCCGAAAAGCGAACATGCATGGCGATAGTTTATATATAAAGATATTATTTTATCTTTTTGTTTAATTGTCACTACACCTTTTAAACTATTTTAACAACTAATTAATGTATATACAAATATAGTTTACAGTTTTAATATTAGGGTATCTTTTCCAATAACGTTTTTTTTAACTCTTTTTTTCTTGTATTGTCTTACGCAGCGCTGCCGTGTCAGACGTATCTCTGCTATCTCAAAAAACATAGTTTTGAGTAAATCGACTTTAAAGTTTTTGGTGAGCGTGAAAACTAATAAACTCATATCTTTCGTGAGTTTATTGAGTTAAGTCATTTTTAATATGTGGTTTGTGTTTCAATAGACGTGAAGAATAATATTTCTTTACTTTTTTTAGCGTAACCACTGTTTCATACATTTGGTGGTTGCGCGTAACTATGCTAACTTAAAGTTAGACGAGTTCGTTGTATGAGCGATCATACTATTTCGCGTGGCCACGGCTCGCGGGCTTATTGCGGTTTTCGTTTATCTAAAGTTAGAAGACTACATTGTATCAACTTCTAGTAAAACGTGTAACCAGGGCATGGGGAATATTGAGGTGGTCACGCGTAGTTCTTTTATCTTAAGTTGTAAGAGTTCGTTGTATTAGTGCTCCTAGTAAAACGCGTAACCAGACTACACAAGATAATCCATTTTATATTGTGCTAACTCACATTACATACGAGGAGCCCGATTCCCATCAGTCCTTACATCATTGGTTATAAAGTAGATCAATCGTATGGTGGAAAGAGCCTTATGTTTAATAGCGTTTGCATGTATTGCATGTATGTATGTATGTATGTATGTATGTATGTACGTATGTATGTCTGTATGTATGTATGTATGTGTGTGTGTGTGTGTGTGTGTTTGTTTGTATGTACTTTATTTAATATTTAATCCCAGTAAGTGTAAAAGGCGGAATTAACGGCAGAAGGTCAGTTACTCCAAAAAATTTAACCGCCTTAAAAAAAAGGTTCTCAGTTTGACCCGTATGTTTGTCCGAGATTATCTCGCGTTTGGCTGAACCGAGTTTGATGCGGTATTCAGAAAAATGTTTGTTACATTTTGGAGAAGGTTTTAGTATACATAGATCTGAGCTGATGCTGAACCCTGGCTGTACCTAGTGGAACTCAGGTTTGGTGCAACATAGGCACACGCTGTTTTGGTCATCCAACACGTCTTAATGAGTATTTGGGGGAGCAGTACCCAAGATAAAGCTGATGCTAAACCCTGGCTGTACCTAGTGGAACTCAGGTTTGGTGCAACGTAGACAAACGCTGTTTTGGTCATCCGACACGCCTTAATGAGCAACTGGGAGAGCAGTACCTAAGATAGAGCTGATGCTGAACCCTGGCTGTACCTAGTGGAACTCAGGTTTGGTGCAACGTAGGCAAACGCTGTTTTGGTCATCCGACACGCCTTGATGAGCACTTGGGAGAGCAGTACCCAAGATAGAGCTGATGATGAACCCCGGCTGTACCTAGTGGAACTCAGGTTTTGGTTCAGGTTTGGTGTAAATTTATTGTGGGTATTAGAAGATATATAGTAAAAATATTAAGGTCAGTTACTCCAAAAAAAATATTCAGAATCAGAATCATTAACTATACGTTTCTATGTATTTCAAAATGAGACACTCCAGCGATCCAAATATATGTTTAAACTAATATTTTGCCTCTACTGACACTGTTTGAAACTTTTTCTTGCTTTTAGTAATAAAAATGAAAAGAAGAGTAAAAAAATACGTTTTATAAATACATGACAGAAGAGCTCTTGGACAAGTTAGAGCGCTTACAGAATGTCTGTATAAGATTCATTTTCGGCCTACGGAAGTACGATCATGTATCTTACTACCGTCATAAACTCAATTGGCTTCCAATCCGCCGCCGCAGAGATCTTCACACTCTTTCTCTTCTCTTCAATGTTCTTTTTACACTGAGTGTGTGAGACTTGAATCCAGAGGCCGTGAGTTCAAGTCTCACCCAAGGCAGTAATTTTTCCACTTTTAAATTTAAAAAATATTATGACTTGTAAGTAAACATAGTTACTTTACGTTACATTAAATGAGTAACACGAAAACTTGTTAGACGTCTCTACATTTTCTCTTAGACTCAGTGAGTGTTGCTAAACAGCGTGATTTATACTTAGCACGGCGCCCAGATCCGATCCCACTTTATACCGGATCAGGTTTACGCATGCAACACCTCTGGTGTTGCAGGCGTCCATAGGCTGCGGTGAATAGAATAGAATAGAATAGAATAGAAAGGTATATTAAATATATTAATGACGGGTCACTCACGTGTTTTAAGTCGAAAACGCTCGACATGTTTCACTCCGTACCGAGGAGCGTCATCAGGAGCTTGCGTCGACGGTGACGGACCGGCGCAGACTGCGGGCCGCAGCCCTCCGCGCCCGATGACTCGGCGCGGGCGCCGGTGGCGGCAGGGGGAGCGAGAAACTACCCTCGTTTACGGCATTATTGTCAAATGATGGGTTGCACACAACACTCACTACGTCATTCGCTAATGGTTCGTCCACACTGTCCACCGACGTAGTACCCAAAACAGTTTTCCAGCTCGGAGGCACTGACCAACCACAATCACGGTTAAAATTCGGATGACGACCAATTTCGATAGCCTCCCGTACTTTTCGCTGAATCACAAACTTTTCTTTCGCCAGCACAGTTACCTTATCGAAACGTATATAGTGAGTCGGTACGGAGTGAAACATGTCGAGCGTTTTCGACTTAAAACACGTGAGTGACCCGTCATTAATATATTTAATATGTCTATGTCTCACGGAAGTTTTGTTATTAGAATAAAAAGGTGTTTATTTCTCTAGTTTATATGTTACATTATGTCCATCAGGTCGGTGGTGTGTTCGGCCTGTGGGTGTGTCAGCTACTTACAATCTACCTATGTGTGTCTAAAAGATCTGTATAGGTGTCATGTTGTTTGTGCTGTGTGCTTGTTAGTGTGTGCGTACAGAATAAATTTATATAAATTTAAAAGTTGTTTCATATTGTCCTATCTTATAACTATTCTTACAACTAATATCCTATAATCTATGGGGACGTGGAGCGGTTGCTCGCTTGCTGAGCTGCCGACTCCTGTCTTTTTTTGGTACATAGTCAATTTCTCCTAATCTAGTGTTAGTTAGAAGTGGATTGTGCTGCCTGTGTCCGATGTAGGCGTTACCAGGGGTATCTAGGTCCGCAATGTGCATTTCCCTGAATCGGCGCAGCATGTCTTCATTTAAGTCTTGTGCGCGGAGGTGCCATGGATCCCAGTCGAGCATCTCCCAGAGTAGTGAAGTTTCTAGGCGTTTTGGGAACTGTCCACTAGTCTTGAGAGCCATTCGATATTGACGTTCAATTCTGAGTAGGTTGCTCTTACTGTAACGTGAGAGTAATTGTACCACGCCATAATCCAATATTGGAAGTAGATAGGCCTGAATGACAGCCAGTTTCACCGTCAGATCCGTCTTAGCGTGCCAGCCTATAATGGGGGCTAAAGCACCGCGCGCCCTTCGTACTTTCTGCACTACGTAGTCCGTCTGTTTACCCATGGTCATGGTCTTGTCTAGGTGTACACCCAAATATTTTATGCTGTTTTTATATTCAATTACCTCGTTTTTGATGCGAATGGTTCTGCGGTACTTTCTCTTGTGAGTGAACAGAGCGCACTCGGTTTTCTCTACGTTGCACTTCAGTCCCCAGCGATGGTAGTAATCGATGACAGTTTCGGCGGCCCAGCCCGCACGGCTCGTCGCGCTGTTCGGTTCGGGAGATCTGTTGAGTATGCACAAGTCATCGGCGTACTGAGAAAGCTTTAGTCCGCGGATCCGGTTCCGTTGGTCCCAAACGTCATGTACATACATGTTGAAGATGATTGGGCCCAGGATAGAACCCTGTGGGACTCCGTGTGGCACCGCTTTCTCTTCCCCGTTGGTGGTTCTGAAACGTCCATAGGTTTTTCGACCGCTCAGGTAATTTTCTATTATTTTGATAATGTTATTTGGAACGTCGGCTGTTTGAAGTTTCTTTGCCAGACCCTCGTGATTTATGGAGTCGAAGGCTTTCGAAAGATCAGTCGATACTAAGGCCACGCTCTCCTTTGCTTCTAGGGCATCCGTTATGAACTTTCCGGTACGAAGTATTTGCGTGCCTGTTCCTCTATTCTTAGTAAAGCCATGCTGGAATGGCGGTTGGAGTCTGTCGGTCGTCTGTCGCAGGCGCGAAAGAAGCAAGCGCTCGTGTAATTTACCCATGATGTTTAGAAGGGTAATGGGTCGATACGATTTGGCGTCGCGGTGATTCTTCCCTGCTTTATGTAAGAAGATGCATTCTCCGATTTTCCACCTATTGGGATAGTAGCCTGTCAGTAATAGGTAGTCGGCTATAACTTTGTACCGGATGAGAAAGGGGTTGCCTCCGAGTTTGAGAGCATCTGCTTTGATTTTGTCCGGGCCTGGGGCCTTCTTATTTTTAAAACGTCTTAGAGCGATCTTAATCTCCTCTATAGATGTAGCGTCAAGAGGTTGAAAGGGCGTGGTCTTCTCTGTGCTCTTGTCCTTGTTATCTATCTCGGCTTCTGCTACAATCGCTGTGTGGACTAAAGTGTCGATGGTTTCTTTCTCACTGTTGCATCCCTGGATGTGGGGGAGTCTCTGTACTGGTGCCTTCAGATTGCGTTGGATTCGCCACATCTGGGCTCTATTGTTTCGTGGGTCATTTACTATTCTCACCCATTTCTGATCGTTATACTCCAAGAGCGCCTGTTGGACCAGCCGTTGCAGATGATTGTAGGTCGTTCTTTGTTCCGTTATTCTATCCTGGTTAAAGCGTAGTCGCCACGCTTTACTTTTTGCTTTGTTTCTTTCGTCTATTAATTTATTAATCTCATCTGGAAGTTGATCTCTTTTATTGTACTCATGCAGTGGCGCATACTCATCCAGAGATTCGGTAATAGCTTTTTCTAGTTGTAGTATGTATTCCTCGCATTCTGAATCAGATGTAATTTTCTTTGGTAGCTGAGTGGTTTTGTTCCATAGAGTTTGCTGAAATTGCTGTCTGGTATCTTCGTTACTTGCGATAGCACGGGTGTTTCTTATCATATTTTTCGCTCTGTCCACCACTATATTTATATCTAGTAGCCATGGCATGTGGTCTGAGCCAACCGATGTTGTTTGTCGGCATGTTACGGTGTCGAAGGCTTCCATTTCATACGAGATGATGGCTGCATCAAGGATGCCATACCCCGCACTATTTGGACGTGAAGGTAGGCCTGTGTGGTGTATGGTGCAGACGTTAGAGTTACAGAGGTCGCGGATGAGTATTCCCGCCCCTTCGTCTCGCGTTTGGTTTAGTGTGGTCATTTTAAGATTGAGGTCCCCTATGGTGATGTTCGGGGCTTCGGTAACAATATCTTCTAACTCGTCCTTAAGTGCTGCGGCGTCAATGTGTTCTGACCTGTGCGGTACGTATATTCCTTTAATTTTTAGGTAATCTCCAGTTACGTGATCGTAGGTAAGGTTGATAGCGACGCCTTCGATGAGACGGTCTCCTACTTCAGTACCTGGAGTGACGTCGGTCTGACTCCAGCGTATACCTCGCATCACGTATAGGGCTGTGGTTAGATGCGGTGCAATCGAGTGAGTGAGCTTGTCATAGTTCGGGAGATTCATGCGGGTTCTGGAAAAATCCACGCGACATTCGTTGACTATGATTATATGTGGTTTGTGACGATCGGCTAGAGATTTTAACTCGAGGAATTTACCTTTGAGGCCTTGCGCATTTAGGTGCATTATACGCAGCTTATGATATTGATTTCTGCGATTACTTATTGAGAATTTTTATGAGAATGTCGTGTTGTAGTTGTAACTGGAGTAATACTGTTTTGGTCATCCGACACGCCTTAATGAGCAACTGGGAGAGCAGTACCTAAGATAGAGCTGATGCTGAACCCTGGCTGTACCTAGTGGAACTCAGGTTTGGTGCAACGTAGGCAAACGCTGTTTTGGTCATCCGACACGCCTTGATGAGCACTTGGGAGAGCAGTACCCAAGATAGAGCTGATGATGAACCCCGGCTGTACCTAGTGGAACTCAGGTTTTGGTTCAGGTTTGGTGTAAATTTATTGTGGGTATTAGAAGATATATAGTAAAAATATTAAGGTCAGTTACTCCAAAAAAAATATTCAGAATCAGAATCATTAACTATACGTTTCTATGTATTTCAAAATAAGACACTCCAGCGATCCAAATATATGTTTAAACTAATATTTTGCCTCTACTGACACTGTTTGAAACTTTTTCTTGCTTTTAGTAATAAAAATGAAAAGAAGAGTAAAAAAATACGTTTTATAAATACATGACAGAAGAGCTCTTGGACAAGTTAGAGCGCTTACAGAATGTCTGTATAAGATTCATTTTCGGCCTACGGAAGTACGATCATGTATCTTACTACCGTCATAAACTCAATTGGCTTCCAATCCGCCGCCGCAGAGATCTTCACACTCTTTCTCTTCTCTTCAATGTTCTTTTTACACTGAGTGTGTGAGACTTGAATCCAGAGGCCGTGAGTTCAAGTCTCACCCAAGGCAGTAATTTTTCCACTTTTAAATTTAAAAAATATTATGACTTGTAAGTAAACATAGTTACTTTACGTTACATTAAATGAGTAACACGAAAACTTGTTAGACGTCTCTACATTTTCTCTTAGACTCAGTGAGTGTTGCTTAACAGCGTGATTTATACTTAGCACGGCGCCCAGATCCGATCCCACTTTATACCGGATCAGGTTTACGCATGCAACACCTCTGGTGTTGCAGGCGTCCATAGGCTGCGGTGACTGCTTACCATCAGGCGGGCCATATGCTTGTTTGCCTTCGATGTGGTATGAAAAAAACCAGGGATCTAATGTCGAATTAACCTACCGTAAAATCATCCAAATCGTTTTACTCGTTTAAGAGCTACCGTGTCATAGACAGACATGTACACATACCGGTCAAACTTATAACACACCTCTTTTTTGCGTCGGGGGTTAAAAACCTGCCAAGTGCGAGTCGGACTCGTGCACGAAGGGTTCCGTACGCAACGTACGTACTACTACATTACGCAAAAAAAAGCGGCAAAAAAATCACGTTTGTTGTATGGGAGCCCCAAATTATATTTATTTTATTCTGTTTTTAATATTTGTATACTTAGCGGCAACAGAAATACATCTGTAAAAATTACAACTGTCTAGCTATCACGGTTCATGAGATACAGCATGGTGACAGACAGACGGACAGACTGACGAACAGCGGTGTCTGTACCCGTTTTTACCCTTTGGGTACGGAACCATAAAAAGAGGTTGCGAGTGGAACTTACCGAGATCAAAATAAAATACTACTATCAGTTCAGAAGGCCTACGAAAAACAAGCTTTAAAAACCAAAAGAGAGTCGAATTGTCTACAACAGTGGTGTTGTGTCGATTTCAATATAAACCGATACGCGTCTTGTTCCCCGCTAGGGGGTTGCGTCTTAATGCTTCTTACCAGGCCCAGCCTGGACTTGTCATGACTTCACATGTAGCCTCGGCCGAATAAGCCTCAGCGAACTTCCATGATTAGGCAACATCACGCCTTGAGGCAGGAGACAAATGACCACCCAACATAAGTCTCGACCACCGTGGGGTAGGAATTAGGGCAGCCCATAACCCCATACACTGCTCCACTCCATAGACACGGACTCTCGGGCAGTAGGGCGACCGATTCGTATATATAGCGACGGACCTTAAAACTTTAAAAGTGCGATGCAGAACAACGGACGTTAAACTTGAAGTTAAAGGCACAATTTATCATATTTCATATAATGATAAGCGCTAAACGAATGTAAAACTTCTAACATATATTTTGACTTATATTTTAGAAACTAAACTGAAGTAATTTCATCTAAAATATACATTTCTGTTCGTGAGATTGTCGCATCCCTTTGTTAGATCCGGCATTGCCGCTAGTAACGCCATCTGATGCATTAGCAAGAAAATACAGGCTCTATCGATAATTGAAGGGATGATTGAAATTCCACACTAAAGAAAACTAGCAAAATATTAACTGTGATATTAACACAAAATTCCTCATACTAATATTTGCTGTTATTATGAGTCCCCGGCAAGCTCAGCCGAAATTCACCTTCCCGTACAAACGGAGTTTCGTCCTCATTTTAAAACTACGTGTTGGATTGTTATGAAACTTTGCACATACAATTTAGATCTGTAATCAGGTTATATAGCTCTAGTAGGTATATAAAAGAAATGAAATAGAGCAAATACTGTAATTTTTTTAACTATTGTATCTGAAGGTTCAGACTAGAACTAATTACAGTCTTAGATATACTTTATCCTATTGTAAGTATAAAGTTTCAGAGCAATCTAGCTAGTCGTTTTAAAATGAGAGCTTGCCGGGAACTCAATAATTTGAGGATAGTAGATAAAAACCGGCCAAGTGCGAGTCGGACTCGCGCACCGAGGGTTCCGTACTTTTTTGTATTTTTTTTTATTGGGAAACAAACAGCTTACAATAATACAGGATATAGATATTATGACTAATACATGAGCCAAAACAGTTTCCACTAATGGAATAAAACATAAATGCTCAAAGGGAACTAGAGTAAAAATACATTATAAAATATCATTTAAATTTTTCTAGGAAACAGAGAGAAATAAAAAAAGAAAAATAAGAGTACATCAATACAACATCATGCGTCTGCAACAAAACTTGAAAAATAATAAAATAATAAATAATAAAATTTGAAAATTTAAGAATTTAACAAAAAATAACTAGACGTCATTCTTTAACAAAGAAACAAATTTGCCAAGCTTCGTACTGAATAGATCGAGGTTTGAATATTTAGAGTTATATGCTGAGCACGCTCTAACAAGATACGAGTTTTTTTATTTTGTATTTGTTGTTATAGCGGCAACAGAAATATATCATCTGTGAAAATTTCAACTGTCTAGCTTGCATGGCATTTGCAATGACAAATTTTGGCCATGTCATCATTAATATCAAACTCCTATGAAAATATGCCGTTTTTAATGACAGTCCCTCGCTTTGTTCTGTTCAAATCGGCGCACAGTTAGCTTCGACGGACTCTACAAGAAAAACATGATTGGCTTTAATAACGAGCAATAAACAAACATTCTGAAATAATTTTAATCATGAAATAAAACTATGAAAACGGATTATATCGCGTATATTGAATTTATAATACATCCCGACGTTTCGAACTCTTTACAGCGTTCGTGGTCAACGGGTGACTGAGGAAAAATTACAAAGTGTATATTTTTGGTGTGTATTTTTCCTCAGTCACCCGTTGACCACGAACGCTGTAAAGAGTTCGAAACGTCGGGATGTATTATAAATTCAATATACGCGATATAATCCGTTTTCATAGTTTTATTTCATGAGTAACTATCGCGGTAACCGAAGACAATATTAATTTTAATCATGTTTAATAATATTAAACATCGAGCATTAAACAAGTAACACGAAAACTTGTCAGACGCAAACGTCTCTACAAGTCTACATTTTCTCCGAGACTCAATGAGTGTTTCTAAACAGCGTGATTTATACCAAAGATAGATATAACTCCGTAATAGATGGATACAGTCTAAGGAAAAACGTGCCTCGAAAATCAAGAAAATTTGATTCTCGTTCAGAGGGCGCTACTAGTTTTGGCCTACAGTCGTATAGATGGCGTTGACGGTTTCGTTTGTTATTTAACAATTTTAACGCATATCAGTGAAAGAACATGGGTCAAAATCATAAAAATAATTAATGCAAATAAAAAAAATCATTTATCTATATTTAAATACATTCTAACGTATTTTTATTAATCTTCATTTTTAGTTTTAAAGTGTGTCGACAGATGGCAGTGAATTTACTGGGGTTACAAAATTTACTATGACAGTACCGCTCTAGTATAAGTTACTCTATGTTTATACTTAGCACGGCGGCGGCGCCCGCATCCCGCATCCGATCCCACTTCATACCGGATTAGGTTTAGCTGGGATCTACTGGCATTCTCATATTGTAAATGTCGAATTTACCTACTGTAAATGTCGGATACCACTAACAGCCCAATTCGGACAACGCTTATAAGATGTCACATCGATACGATACCGATATGTCAGACCAAAAACGTCAATTTGGACACTGACAGATCGGTATCGTATCCGCGTGACGTCTTATAAGCATTGTTCGAATTGGGCCGTAAGATTTTAGTTTGTGCTCAATACTGTCATTCATGATTTTTGCTTTACAATATTTTATGTGTGTAGGGGTTGAATATTCCCCTAAATTATTGCAAAGGACGTACAGGCCAAGCAACTACTTTGAAAACACGTTTTTAAATGATTGAGAATATAATATACCATAAATAAAGGACATAATTATAATTTATATTGTCAGTAGTGCATGTTATTAAATTATGGACAGCCACAACATGGTTTGACAACCGTTTTGAGTTTCGGCGCGATTCAAGAAATGAATTAGATATGAAATAGTCAAGATATGTTACGTCCCACGGGTAAAGGTACCTTATGGCGGTTGGAGCTTACGCTATTATAAACGCCGCTCCAATTAATATTGGATTCGCAAATTATTACGGCGCTATGCTAAGGTACCTTTTGCCAAGCCTCCTTCACTCGCTCAAGGCCACGCGCTATATGCCTACCGCTCGGCGTATCGTCGACGATACAACCGACAGAGGGCCGCCGAACGCCCGCCTGAGCGCTCGCACCGCACTTTTCCCGCGCTTACGCTTAAAAATGCCGAAACCACGTAATTATTGTGTCAAAAAACAAAGGAAATTTTGTCGTCTTTTCATTGCCGAGAGACGAAGAAAGGTGAAAATACTAATTTTAAATCTATCTTTATGAACTTTGTCACCATTTATTTCTTTGAACATAAGTAGGTAAATCGTAAATTAAGGAGTTTTTTGAGTCATTAGTGTTGTTTTTAAATATTGGATTGACTAATAAAAAATGTGGTTGACATTCGTTTTATTACAATAATCATCATAGGTACAACCCTAGCGCATTCTAACGATGACGCGTTGGCACGTGACTCGCACGGCGGGCAACACAGTCGACTCTTTGTGCGCGTACTTATGGTACATTTTTTCTCGTCCTGAGGATCAGGTATTATTATTAAGATTTTGTAGGCTATTATAGCGTAGGTATTTTCGCTTTTGTATGGGAATGATGTATCTGTTACGTAGTAACTATTTATTAATCTGTGCTTTTGCCGTGAAATGTCACATCTTTACTATTTCATATCTAGTGAATCTCTAATTCGTTTCTCGAATCGCGCCGTTTATTTCTAAAGAAGTTTAGAGCGATTTTTTTTTCATTTCATTAGATAATTTTAAAATCCCGACAATTAGAGAATGGGGTACAGTTGAACCCAGGTAGTTTAGCAGCATCGGCAGTTTAGTAACATCGGGTGGCTTCGAAGAAAGTCTAAAATCAGAAAATCTCTAAAGGGTTACACAACAGCACCTTCCAGTATATATACATGTCGATCTTTTTCACTCTTCCATATTAGTGCAACAGTGACAGTTGCGTTTCGATCGCTACAGAACGTAAGCGATTGACATGTTGGCTACGCGGCCAGCAGTCAATTCGAAATAGAGACAGACAAATAGAGACATGGAAAGCAATCTCACCAAAACCTTTTCGTACTAAGTATTTTTTCGCGTTTAATCCGTCAAGGAGTCTCGAAGGCTTGTACTAATGTGTGCGGAATAAATAATGATACGGCTGCCACTCACACAAGCACGTAACGATTACAAAGCGTCGAACTTAAGGATGACTCACTCTATAGATAATAGCAAAGATAGATATAACTCCGTAATAGATGGATACAGTCTAAGAAAAAAACGTGCCTCGAAAATCAAGAAAATTTGATTCTCGTTCAGAGGGCGCTACTAGCTTTGGCCTACTGTCGTATAGATGGCGTTGACGGTTTCGTTTGTTATTTAACAATTTTAACGCATATCAGTGAAATAACATAGGTCAAAATCATTAAAATAATTAATGCAAATAAAAAAAATCATTTATCCATATTTAAATACATTTTATCGTATTTTTATAAATATTTATTTTTAGTTTTGAAGTGTGTCGACAGATGGCAGTGAATTTACTGGGGTTACAAAATTTACTATGACAGTACCGCTCTAGTATAACTTACTCTATGATAATAGGTAATCGACTGATCGGTCATGGGAACTCCAGTTTTTTAAAATTCTCTTGGGCACATTACAGAAGCTGCATCGCTAGCCTCGCCCTTTTTTATGGTTCCGTACCCAAAGGGTAAATACGGGACCCTATTACTAAGACTTCGCTGTCCGTCCGTCCGTCTGTCCGTCTGTCACCAGACTGTATCTCATGAACCGTGATAGCTAGACAGTTGAAATTTTCACAGATGATGTATTTCTGTTGCCGCTATAACAACAAATACAAAAAACAAGATAAGTAATTAAGTGGGGCTCCCATACAACAAACGTGATTTTTTTGCGTAATGGTACGGAACCCTTCGTGCGCGAGTCCGACTCGCACTTGGCTGGTTTTTTTTACATGTCAAACGAAAGTACACCCGTCAAACTGGGGTATGCATATCAATAGCAAATCAAGTTATGATTTGAAAACCTTCACTCCGGTGTGATCAACGGTCTCTAAGACGGATAGGTTTCGGGAGTGAGGTATCCACACCGCTTGAATAACAGATACTCGCTTGTTTTCTTTATCTGTGTGCTTAGTGCGGTGTCTTATAAATATTTGTGTACTCCAGGATTTGGGCCTTGAAAGTAAATAAATAAATGTCAGATGCGGTGAAATAATATGAACGCAATTTAAATGCATATATATGTTAGTCTGTAAGGTATTTGTAATATGGGCCTTGTTGCCTGATTAAAATTTAAAAATAAATAAATAAAAATTAAGTAAAAATGCTGACAAACAGGTTGCGTTGTTTTCACAGTTCCTATGGCCATTGGCCACGTCCTGTGTTCATCATCAGATCAGCTCGATGATACAATAATAAAATGTTCTATGTCTATGTCTATGTCTAATATTGCATTGACACCCAACTTACAAATGTATGTGAAGTTTTAGCTCAATCGAATAATGGGACGTGTGTCTAATTTAGCTTATAAGTTTTGACCCGAACGTACATACATACAAACAAATAAAAGTGTGTAAAATGCTTTCTCATCATTCATCAATACAGCTATAGGGTCTTGGATTTGAAAATGACCCTTAATAAGATATCAAATTAGACACCTACCTGAAGGTATGCTATGCTATGCTACTCGTATACCTGATTTGGGTCGTCCCTCGGAGTTTATTTAATCCTCATAATAATTTACCTATTAATGATCTAAAATCTTGTTAAACCTACCAAAATCAAAATGGGAGTCTTATTGCGACTTGCAATAGGAGCGACAGTCTGTTGTTATTGGTTGTGCTCGGCCGAATTGCACCTTCCCATACAAACGTAGTCCCGCTCTCATTTTAAAACTACGTTGGTTCTCTAGTATATGAAATACATCTATTTATTACCTATAATTGGACAAACATCTAACCTCAATGTTATGTAAGCTACAGATTGTTTTTTCATGATGTATTGTCTGTTGGTGATCCCAAATAAATAAAATAAATAAAATATTTCAGTTTATACAGTTTAATAGTGTGACTATTTATAAACACAAATCAAAATATTTAACAAAATAATTCGATTTGGTCCCTGGGTTGTGGGCTCATTGGGTTAAATGTGAAATTTGTAGTTGTAATGTGAGTTCGGCTGGATTTAATCTAACATTCTATCTAACGCATCTACTATTGAACGAATTCAAGCTAAGGGTTGGCAGGAAAAATGTTCGGCCCCGTGGTAATGCGATTGAGTGTGTGGGATTAGGAGTTACCCTATCGAGCGGAATAGCACATGAGTGGCGGGCGATCCAACACAAATATAAATTTGCGTTTATTTATACGTCCTCGTTAGGTAGGTTAGAAAAAAACGGGTCTATAGGGGATGTTCTGCCACCAGAGTGCAGGACTAGCCTTTTTAGTAAACCATAGAGTAACTTATACATACTGTACCTTTAACAGGTTTTTGACAAGTTTTCAGAGATAATAAACTATGACATTGATGCATCAAGGCGGTTTGCTTACATAGGACCTACCGGGAAACGCGTATCCGAACCCTATCCTACGGTGGTCGAGACTTATGTTGGGTGGCCATTTGTCTCTCCTGCCTCAAGGCGTGAAGTTGCCTAATCAAAGAAGTCTGCTGAGGCCCGGTTGAAGCTACATAGATGCCCGGGATCCTAGAGGCCTGACAAGCCCAGGCTGTGCCTGGTAAGAAGCTGCAACCCCGTTGCGGGGAACAGATGTGTATCGGTTTCTATTGAAATCGATACAACACCACTGATGTAGATAATTTTGACTCTCTTTTGTTATTTTAGTCTTTTGTAATTTTGAGAAAAAATATATAATAGATAGGCTTGGTATTGGCTGGACCAAAATTTTAAACTATATTCAACTAAAAAACGTATTATCTTTAAAATATTCTACCTTAGGTTTGATAAACACACGCAAACATTTATTAAAATTATCAGCAAATACTGCAGGAAAAAAAGTAGTTAAGTAAACGTATTTTGGGACACATTGTATATTATATAGGTAATAGAAAATCGAGAGCTCTATTTTTAGGTATTTTAGGGTATGATAATATATGACTTAATGAATTATTATTTAAAAGTTTTAATAAACTCATTTTATCTTTCTGTGAACGAACGAAGTAGTACGTGAAGTAAAGTAGATACTTTACCTAGATTGAAAAAGTACTTGACAGTAAAAGTTATTTAATTCTAACATAAATCTACAAAGTCTATTGCTTGATTTTTTCCTATTTGCGTAAAAATCGTGAATCATTCATGTACGTATATTATGTATAAAAATATTTTAGCATGGTAGAAATAACAAAATTTAGAAATTTCGTAAATATTTAATTTGCCGAAAAGTAACCGGGTATTATCGATACCTCTAAACCAACCAAATGGTGGTTTATTGGTTTTAGGGAAAATATATCCAAATTAAACGTAGGTAAATAAATGCTTCGACTAGTCAACAAATTCATAATCACACATTCTTGGAATTTCAGAATCTGTCTATGTATACTTATACAGGGAAAATGTAACACTGTGTAACACTTACAGGAATTATTCTAATTAGGTAGTTATCTTAGGTGGGACACGGTTTTCTAAGTTTGTAAACGAGGGATACACTGAAAACTGACATACCGAAAATGGTCGACAATAGGTTTACCCTCTTTGTTAACGTAACGATACAAGTCACCAGGTCACCACCAATTTTTAGGGTTCCATACCTGGGAGGAATAAAAGGATCCTTCAAATAGTTTAAATACCATGCGGCTTTGTTGCACTTTGCTTATCTCGGGTGAGTGATTGAAATCTTAAAGCAACAATGTCGTTTAAAAAGCGGCTGTATCGTAGTGGTTTTAAGGTTCAAATTTAAGTACATGTAACATGTTTTGATAATGTAGGACCATCGAGCACCTCAATGTATAGGCGAGCGCTCATATATATTTACAAACATACATTTATTTATATATACATATATTTGAAACTTAAAACCACCACGATACAGCCGCTATTTAAACGACTTTGTTGCTTTGGCACGCGCTCAGACACGGTAGCCCACCGCTCCCATAAAAGAAACAATGGCTTTTGTTTAAGTCGGTTCCCTGAGCCAGAAGGCGAAAAATCTCCTTATATGATCATGTTTTTCTAAGATGCGTTGATATTCGTAGACGTGGAAAATATCTATGTAGTTCTTGACTATATTATCTTTAATAACATAGCTTTCGATACACGAATTATGACACTTCGCTAGATACAATTAATTCCTAAAGTATCCTCTAACTCGGACTTTTAATTAAACTTTACTCGGTTATTTATTATTTATTAATATAAACAAAAAAAGAAGGAAAAACAATCTCAACTTAAATAGTATTTTCATAGCGTTCGAATTTCGAAATTGAAACGTTTTTAAAAATAAAAAAAACCGGCCAAATGCGAGTCGGACTCGCGGTCCAAGGGTTCCGTACATTACACAATTTAAACAATGTATTTTTTATGTGGAAATGTCTGTAAAAAACCCGTAGGGGTCGGATCAAAAACTAAGTAATTAAGTCCGGCTCACGCTTGACTGCACATTTCTAATAGGTTTTCCGGTGATCTGTAGGTAAAGATCTATTTTGTGTATTTTTTTCAAAATTTTTGACCCAGTAGTTTCGGAGATAAAGGGGAATGGTCATTTTTTGCCTATTTTCTTGAATAACTTCTAAACTGAAATAAAACTATGAAAACGGTTTATATCGCGTATATTGAATTTATAATACATCCCGACGTTTCGAACTCTTTACAGCGTTCGTGGTCAACGGGTGACTGAGGAAAAATTACAAAATGCAAAAATACCCACATACTAAAATAATGAACAATCATAGACTACAAACTTTAAGGCTGGTTAACATGCAAAATCGGTTCATAAGGCTAGTTATACACTATAATTATTTTTTATCGCGTATATATATATATCTTTACTTGAAAAATAATTATAGTGTATAACTAGCCTTATGAACCGATTTTGCATGTACAACCAGCCTTAAAGTTTGTAGTCTATGATTGTTCATTATTTTAGTATGTGGGTATTTTTGCATTTTGTAATTTTTCCTCAGTCACCCGTTGAGCACGAACGCTGTAAAGAGTTCGAAACGTCGGGATGTATTATAAATTCAATATACGCGATATAATCCGTTTTCATAGTTTTATTTCATGAGTAACTATCGCGGTAACCCAAGACAACTTCTAAACTGTTTTTCTTAAAATTATAAAAAATATATATTTGAGATTCCCACAATGAGCTCTTTCATTTGACACTACCATAGTTAGACAAAATTTATTTTTTAATTTTCTTATTTACCCCCAAAAGTGGCCCCCGTGATTAAAATTAATTTGTTTACGTTACACGTCCATCTTTGGGTCAAAAACTTACATATGTGTACCAAATTTCAACTTAATTGGTCCAGTAGTTTCAGAGAAAATAGGCTGTGACAGATGGACAGACAGACAGACAGACGCACGAGCGATCCTATAAGGGTTCCGTTTTTTCCTTTTGAGGTACGGAACCCTAAAAATCGGCAAAATTCGATTAAAATTGAAACTTGGCGTGCATGATCTTTCCCGTTCTTTCTTGCGAAATGTGACAGTGACAGCGGCAAACCGAGATGGAACGGCCTTAACAGATTACGGTCTTAGGCGTCAATCATTTGAGAAGATTCATACTATAAACAATTGATAAGGGTTCCGTACCCAAGGGTAAAAACGGGACCCTATTACTAAGCTAAGACTCCTCTGTACGTGTGTGTCCGTCTGTCTGTCACCAGGCGGTATTTCATCAACCGTGATAGACAGTTGAAATTTTCAGAGATGATGTATTTCTGATGCCGCTATAACAACAAATATAATATTGTTTAAATTTCGATTTGTATATTGTTTATTTGAATGATATTAAATTTGTAATGACTAATGATTCTATAAATGTAAGTATTTTAATAGTATCTGATGAATGTCTATTCTAGATTTTTTATTTTATTTTTTATTTTGTAACTTAGTATGTAAGCGACTTGGACATGATCTGTATTGCTTATGTATTTTTAATCAATAAATCAATAAATCAATAAATACTAAAAAGTACGGCACCCTCGGTGGGTGAGTCCGACTCGCACTTGTCCGGTTTTTCAGTTTACCCATAGATCAACGTCCTTGAAAATAAATTTATTTTAAGACCCCACCGAGCTTAATTCCTCTGTAAATGGAGCGTAATCCTCTTAAGTAAATAGTAAGTAAATAAAGCCACAGTTAATTATTTGCAAGCCTCAGTAATGCCTATATTATCTGAATTAAATCCGTAGGCTTGGGCTTATCTGCAATCAATTTTTTGTTCCTGTCTCCTGATTCCTTTTACATTTTAAATGCGAAAATCACTCTGTCTGTCTGTCTCACTACGCTTAAACTGCTAAACCGATTTAGATGAAATTTGAAACCGAAATAACTTGAATCCCGGGGAAGGAAATAGGAAGTTTTTATCATCAGTCGTCATGTCTTGTCTGCGTAGGCAGGCAGACAAAGTCGCAAGCAGAGGTTAGTCTAAAACAGTCGCGTTAAAATAATATAGATAGATGGCCCGATTCTAACTTTAAGATACGTTAAAAACCGGCCAAGTGCGAGTCGGACTCGCGCACGAAGGGTTCCGTACCATTATCTATAAAAACGGCAAAAAAATCACCCCCTTAAATATTTATTTTATTCTGTTTTTAGTATTTGTTGTTATAGCGACAACAGAAATACATTATCTGTGAAAGTTTCAACTGTCTAGCTGTCACGGTTCATGAGATACAGCCTGGTGACAAACGGACAGATAGACAGACATACAGCGAAGTCATAGTAATAGGGTCCCGTTTTTACTCTTTCGGTACGGAACCCTAAAAATTTGCTAAAGAACGATATGGATTGGCTGTCAGTGTCAAAAGTGACGTTTCTTGAAACAAAAAAGTCACTTTTGGCAAAACCTTGAAATGAGAACAATAAAATAAAAGTTCGCAAACTATATACAGTGTGTAAATCTAATACGGGCAATAAATTAAACCAAATATAGAATTTATTCGTCTAATTATTAATTAAGAAGTTTTTTTTTAATTTACACTTAATTATGACCCCGTAATTATTATTTTTTAATTTACCTAGCAGCAATGTACTGCAAACATTAAGAAACATAAGATGACATGACATTACGAGATACGAGCTTTTTAATGTTGACAGTTACTTTAAAACGCTCGTATTTCGAAATTTGTGTGGTGTATTACACTGCGGGCTGAATTATTTTGTATGGATAAAATTTTAATTGCAATTCTAAGTAAAAGTTATCTAATTAAATTTTTATACGAACCACCGTTAAGAGATTCGCCCGTATTAGATAAAAACACTGTATAGTGTGAGTAGTGACACATCAAATGTTAGGCCTTGTTGTGTGGATCTGAAATAATTTTGTTTATACTTTTAAAGGGGCCCACAGACTATCAGTCCGCCAGACGATATCGGCCTGTCAGTTGTTCGGAACTGTCAAATTTTTGTTCTAACAGACAGGCCGATATCGTCCAGCGAACTGATAGTCAGTGGGCCCCTTAAGGTACAGAATGCGAGAAAGCAGATTGCGATAATTTGGACATGTTCAACGCCGACACGACGATCATATTACAAAGAGTGTAACCACCGAAAGCCCTGGAGTCCCAGGGGGAAGATGCCGACCGCTGACACACTGGGCTTCGACCATCAGAAAAGATCTACTGACGCCAGGCTTGACGCCGGATATAAATAAATAAATAATATAAATATAGGACATTCTAACACAGATTGACTAAGTCCCACAGTAAGCTCAAGAAGGCTTGTGTTGTGGGTACTTAGACAACGATATATATAATATACAAATACATAAATACATAGAAAACACCCAAGACTCAGGAACAAATATCTGTGCTCATCACACAAATAAATGCCCTTACCGGGATTCGAACCCAGGACCATCGGCTTCACAGGCAGGGTCACTACCCACTAGGCCAGACCGGTCGTCAAAAGACCGCCAAAAATGGCGCCAATGTTAGATGTGCTGACCCCAAGTAAATGGGATAAGGCAAGGATAATGATGATGACTTTTAAGGTAGACATTTTTAATGAAATAAAACTATGAAAACGGATTATATCGCGTATATTGAATTTATAATACATCCCGACGTTTCGAGCCCTTTACAGCGTTCGTGGTCAACGGGTGACTGAGGAAAAATTACAAAGTGCAAAAATACCCACATACTAAAAAATAATGAACAATCATAGGCTATAAACTTTAAGGCTGGTTGTACATGCAAAATCGGTTCATAAGGCTAGTTAACACTACAATTATTTTCAAGTAATAATATTAATAATAGTAATAATATAAATATACGCGACATAATCCGTTTTCATAGTTTTATTTCATGAGTAACTATCGCGGTAACCGAAGACAATATTATAGACATTTTTAAGTTATTTAAGAAAATAGATAGGCGAAAATTGATTATTCGCTCCCTTTTCTATGAAACCATAGGTCTAAAATTTTGAAAAAAATAAATCAGAAAGTAGGTAGTTCACTACCCCTAGACCCAGGTAGCAAAATGACGTCAAATGACGTCAGCGACGTCATAATGACGTAAAAATGCCGTCATTATGACGTCGCTGACGTCATTTGACGTCATTTTGCTACCTGGGGATTACAGGAAAATCAGGAAATAGTCATGAAGTTATACCCTAAACAGGAGCGAACTGTCACTTTTTTTGCCATACTAAATTGAACCTTATCACCGAGCCAGAAAGGTGTTCGTACCAGACTAGAGAAAACGGTCCACATGAGATAGCAAAAGTGGGTCGCGGTGTCCCACTCGCACATGTTGCCAATGTTAAAAAAATACCATTTTGGTAGTATTTATATCAGTAACTACTAAAATTAAATACCTTCTTATATTATTTAAGTGCTATATTCAGAGTGCGGTTCTGATATCTTTTACGTAATTTGTAAATAGTTATAATGTCAATATTATTAACTGATTTAACCAAGCATGTGCACAACAAAAAATACATTAATTTTAATATGGTAGACATTGTAGTAACTTTGAATATTAATTGGTATCCCCAACTTGATAAAGAAATTTTCAAAATACATGAATGGCGGCGCTCAAGATTTATTTGCGAAATAAAGTATAAAATGGGTAAAAGATGTTGTGTGAAAGGTTGCAAAAGTGAAAGTTTTGTTGATTGAGGTATATCTTTTCACAGGTAAGCCTCAACTATTAAAGTTTACGATAAAAATACAAGAAAACATTGTCAAACTCATTAGGGTGACTATGATGTCGGCACGATGTGAATCGGCCTTACAGAGTTCTTATTACCTACGTACTTACTTAATGTAAAAATAAGTTTACCTAAATAAGTATATCTTTATTTTGGCATGTTTAATTATTTGGTTGATAGATAGATAGACAAATGATTTATTTGTGCACGTAATGAGAGCTATATAATTGCCAAAATTTAAATCCAAAATCCTTAAATATTACAGACACATTTATACATAATATTCTATATAGGTTGAACACACATTTCCGTCAGTACACAAAGGCGGCAAATTAAAAAAAAATGGTGCAATTAACTACGATGACGCTTAAAGAATAGCTGAAGTGTGCAAAAGAGAAGCCATTACGTATATGAACATACCATGAGTGCGAAAGAGGCAGACTACAAATGAAAAAAACGTGACCATTTTTAGGGTTCCGTACCCAAAGGGTAAAAACGGGACCCTATCACTAAGACTCCGCTGTCCGTCTGTCAGTCTGTCTGTCATCAGTAACAGCTTTTATAACGACTAAATTAAGTAAGGTTTTGTGAAGCGTTTTACAGAGGAGAAAAAAACTATATCCATTCTCTCTGACTTCCTATGCATGAATGAAAAAAGATCTTGGCCAAACTATACATTCCAACTTATGCTAATATCCCACATACATATGACTTATGGTCACCCTAATTAGAAAGAGATGCAACCGCCCACTTTGACTTCTCATGTGGACACACTTTTTGGCCCGTGTACTCCATCCGGTTTATTAAAATCTAAATCCGTGGAAATAGTACATTGTGCACCGAGGACGGTAAGCGAGATTTTGTAAACGAGGTCTATAATTTCCGACAGCCGCATGTTGAAGGGAATTAAATATTCGAGTTTACAACCCCCAGTTTCTTACCTCCGGAGTTACACACAATGTTTTTCATCACACTTGCGAAGACTACATTTTAAGCGAAATAATTATTAAATACGGTGACTTTTCATACATTCGTCCGCCATATTGTAATTTCTTGACAGGTTAGGCATCGAAGGTACAGACCTTCGGCATTCAGCCACGATTGAAAATTGTGTAAAAATATTTTAAACGGCTATTCAGTTAATCAAATTAAATATTTTTAAACATAAAAAAAATATTAAATTATAAACGTCAGTATTTTAAAATTAAAACTCCCTTGTAACAAAGTATTTTACTTACACAAAGTATTAACTTTAAACAAAGTATTTTACTTACAACCTACTTGGTTCGTATGAATTAGTGACATAATTCAAAAAGAAAGCTATGAATAGCCTTCTTTTTCACAATACATAGCTCACGCGGGAACAATATAGGCCTATAGGCCAATATACCTTTCAGTACACCAAGATGAATTAAGATCTTTTTCGAGCAAATGTCATGAAAACCTACCTACGCAATTGGCCGGTTTTACCAAAAGAGAGGGTCAAATCATCTACAACAGTGGTGAGCGGACTACACGTCCTTCGAAATTCACAGAGAACCAAGCTCGGAAGTGCTAACATGACTGCAACGACGCGGAGCGGGAACTCGTAGACCTCAAGGCCTAGGTTTGAACCTTAGAGCAAACCTAGGTAATTTCACGGGACTAGGCCCGGAGACATCGGACGCGGCATTATAAATGACGGCCAGTCGGAATACAAAGTATACCACCACCAAATACTCTTAATCCCTTTGAGGACAAGAATTAGGGCAGCTCATACCTCATTAACTGCTTCACTGTGTAGATACGGACCCTCGGTAACGCAGGTAAAAACTTGGTATATATATCGAGCGCCTGCCAAAATTTTAATAGTGTGATGTAGGACATTGAGTTTGAAATTAGGTTTTTAATGATTTATTTTTTGATTTTATTCATTTATTGTGATTGATAATTGAAGATATGTTCATATATATTTATTTTACATACATTTATAAGAAAATAAATCTGCGTATATTTATAAAATCGTGTTTAAAGTAAGGTTGCGCGCAAATTCGATTGCGTTTTAAGGAATTTGCGACCGTAGCGCCATCTTGTTATTTTTTTTAAACTTGTCACTATAAATCTTATTTAAGATTATAATCAAATTTATCAATTATAATTTATGTACTTAAGTATAAACTAATGAATTTTAATAAAACCAGTTTTTCACAAATATTCGTCTCTTATAGATAGATATTCTGATTGTAGTAGAGAAGATGATAGTTTTGTTCTTTGAGATTCGGCTTAAAGTTACGCGTTTCTTGTAAGGGGCGTTGTAATTTACTCGCGGTGCACGCGCTAAATTTATTTTCGTTTTTTCGAATTTTTTGGGGTACAATAGATAGCAGGTTTATTAGAAACATGAATATCAAGAAGTAGAATCGATTGACATCTTGGAAAAAATCATGCATGTAGCTGATAGTAATAAGATATTCCTATATGATATGACACTTACTATACGGGCCTCACATAAGGCCATTCGCTCACATAAACCTACCCCATATACCCACAGTCTATTACAACCTGTCACATAAATTAGAATCCGCATCGTTGACATCGCAAATTGCGCAGAAATTTCAATTTTCTACGCAATATCTAACGCGAAAATTGTCCAAATAATTTTTGACAATAAACCTTCTGGGCAGGGCTCATCAACCCTCTCTGTAATAACTTTGTTTCCACGACCAAATGAACCTGGAGTTGTATTTTAACTTTAAAAATCTCAACTTGACTTGATATTGTTTTGAACAACAGTGCATCTCAAAAAGACCAACATTATACATTTTCCAACCCTTATGTCATACTCTGGGAGGTGAATGTGTAGGTCATACAGAACAACTTCCTACTCAGAGAAAAGGTTATAGAGCTAGCTTTTTGTATGTTTGAAATTATATATGGACATAGCTTGAGTCCCGGAGAAGGACATATAATAGTTTTAACAAGGAAATCATCTACTGCGCAATCGAAATCGCGGGCAGAAGCTAATAGTAACATATTATATTTACCTACCACATCGATATCCAATTAAAATAACCGCGTTTTGGGCACCTTTGCGCCGGGGATGACGCGGGGTGGGATTTTTGACTGGCTGTTGCTTACTGCTTTGTGTTTTGTTTTGTATTTGTGTGTGTGTGTGTTTTTTTTTATATTAAAATATATTAGGTATTGTTGATGAAATTGTATGTAGATTTTTTTAGATTTTTGGTATTTATTAATATTTGTATAATTTTTGACATTGTATTTCTGTAAATAAAGTAGTACTTAATTAAAATAAACTTAAACAAAAGTGCGAATGCCGTCCCTGGGACCAAAGTGGCTTGACTCGTTAAACACATTTTACAT
The DNA here is from genome assembly GCF_947568885.1 of Cydia strobilella. NCBI lineage: Eukaryota > Metazoa > Arthropoda > Insecta > Lepidoptera > Tortricidae > Cydia > Cydia strobilella. The sequence continues at coordinate 4,808,042 of NC_086044.1, read as the reverse complement.
TTGGAGATTGGCCGTCAGTTAATTACGAGTACGTAGGCGGGTCAGATAATGTTGGTCGGAAAAAGGGCAAGAAAAATATTTATTTGGCTGGTTGTGTGGTTATCTATGTGTGCTTGTGAAGTACTGTCCGCGCGCCAATTGCGCGAAGGCATGGAGGTCGAGGAAGTGGGAGGGTGTGCGCCGCGCCCGTACGTACAAAATGACACCACTCTGTCATGACGCCCAACATTCCTAACATTCCTCAGCCGTGCACGGAATTCGCGCGCGGACAGGATGTGTCTGTGATTCAAGGTTCTGATACTTCTGGGGGAGACTAAGGAGGATTGTGACAGAGGGGAGTTGTGACAGTGAATACAAGCTTTACTTAGTTTGGGACTAGGTCGATCTGTGTAAGTTAGTAGTACAGGAGAAACATAAGGTACCTGTTACACCTATAATCTTAAGGTACCGGTATTTAGAGCTAGAGAGAGGAACCTTTTGACTATTTGCTCCCATTTTAATACATGCTTTAGAATAAGTTTTACCTACAAAACTTCTACTCGCTTTATTTTCTTTGTATAACCATTTTTGCAACTAAAACTAGTACTAGACATTATGTGAATGTTCATGCTTTTTATGTTATTCTAAAACGTCGTTTAGAAATGAGAGCTTATTTTCGATTGTATTGCGGCGGCTAGGTTCGTGTGACCCTTAAGCGTCGCCAGCATGCTCGGTTCTCCATACAAACGTAGTTACGCTCTCATTTAAACTTTATACTTACAATAGGATAAAGTTTATGCAGCTTCAGACACTATAGTAAAAAAAATACAGCGAATTATTTATTTAGTTATTCATAGAAAACTTGTTTTTGCTCTATTAGTTTTATAAACTGGAGCTATATAAACTAATTTCAGACTTAGATATACCTCATGTCGTTGTATGTGCAAAGTTTCATTACAATCCAACACGTAGTTTTAAAATGAGAGCGGAACTACCTTTGTATGGGTAGGTGCAATTCGGCCGAGCTTGCCGGGGACTCTTAAGAAGTACAGCTGTACGTTGTGCTTATGCAATAAAGAATGTATTGTCCGCAGCAATTCCTTTCAACACGTGCATTAACCCTTATCTTGGCAAGGCTCAAAATATTTTAAATTTTAATATTTATTTTAGTTTTTTGTCACCTATTGACTTGTACTAGACTTTTAAGAAATAATGGAAAAAATCCAGTTTTCTAGTTTTGGAAAATCATATGTAATCACATGTACTTCTAATGTTGTCACCAACTACATACCCACTGTATTATGGCAAAAAAAAACTTGTATTTGTATTTTGTATTTATCATATTGAATACAATGCCAATCCCTTGACAAACTAGTTGCCTGCTTTTTAGAAGAAAAATGTGGATTTCAATAAAAATAGAACATGTGCAGCAACAGAAATCATCATTTATTGTTAGTAAACCGCAATCTAAAGCATAAAATGTCTATTTACACCTGTAGAAATAAATTATATCTACGAATACGAATATTCCACGATTACATGGTAGAATTTTTTTATCCCGTAGACATTCAAAAAATACGTTAACAAAAAGTTGTGTAAAATAGGAAAAGTAAACAAATAATTATAATAGTAAAAAAAACTTTTTTTTTACTTAGGAGGCATTTTTTGCCATAAATATAATTACGCTACGGTCTACGGCGTAGCACTAAGGCTACAGCGTACGACTATACAGTTCAATCAAAGATAGATATAACTCCGTAATAGATGGATACAGTCTAAGGAAAAAACGTGCCTCGAAAATCAAGAAAAATTGATTCTCGTACAGTCGTATAGATGGTGTTGACGGTTTCGTTTGTTATTTAACAATTTTAACGCATATCAGTGAAAGAACATGGGTCAAAATCATAAAAATAATTAATGCAAATAAAAAAAATCATTTATCTATATTTAAATACATTCTATCGTATTTTTATAAATCTTCATTTTTAGTTTTAAAGTGTGTCGACAGATGGCAGTGAATTTACTGGGGTTACAAAATTTACTATGACAGTACCGCTCTAGTATAAGTTACTCTATGGTTCAATTAATATCTATTACTTAAAAAAAAAACAAAGTTTACTAACTAAAATAGTATGATAACTAAAATGAAAAGTTAAAATAAATCATGTACACCTATTTTGACGACAACTTGGCAATGTACTTTTATGAGTTCTTGGCAATGTATCAAATATGACACATAACAATTTTATATAAATATTCTGTGTGTTAAATGTTTTTCAATACAACCACTATGTAAATCCTAATACACTAACATGTGCATTAAATTGCAGATTATGCAAAAATATATACGTATCTAAGAAATAAGTGCAAAACTTATAGTACGAATACGAAACGAGATCTGTTGATTCCACGGCGCCATGTTGATTATTACTAATTAATTTACAATGACACTTGTGTGCATTATTTTTTACTATAGCATAGATCTACCCTCCTTTATTATAGTAACAAAGGAGGGTAGATCGACATATTTATAGCAGAATTATTTTGTTAAGTAATAAAGTGAAACTGCTAGATTTTTTAATGTTCCATGTATCACAGGTGTTACAATGCCAAGATAAGGGTTAAATATGTGCAGTTTCCCGTCCATTGTGCAAGGCATTTCTGTTCGATTGGAGTTTCCTTTACACTAAGCCGAGAGTTCCATTAAACTTCTAATCGTCGGGTAGCCGCTTAGTGTAAGTTTTAAGAGGATAGTGGAGGGCTCCTTCGCCATATGAACGTAGACCCCATTTTCCTCCCTAGATATTGACATTATGGAAAGTCTTTTTACACAATTGATTGTATATTCACCATAGATATCCGCCTTCGTTTGAATTTTTTAGATTTTTTGAATTTTTTGAGATATGAGCGAAAAACAAATTCCCTACAAAATTTTAAGAGCCCGGTTACGATTTTAGTCGCAAAAATGTAAAGTTGATAGATTTCTTCTGTGATTTTGTACACCTTTTGTTACCTAATTGAAATAACAAGTACTGGTTTCTATTAGCACGACTTCTTATCTCTAGGTTTATCAGATCATTTTTTTGAAAAAAGGCTTACTAAATTAGTAATGAATTTTTTTCTGATGGACATTTAGGTAAACGCGTGTAAAGCACTGACTTTGATGCTCTTATTTGTAAATTTCGTAAAGTTTGGACTGCTAAAAATGGTAAATTTGTATAACACATATTCTGTACTCTAGGTTTATCAGATTACATTGTTGTTATATGACTTAGAGTTCGAGGAAATGAAAGTTAAACGAATTCAATTTTCTCCAGAAATGACCTCAAAACAAGTGACAATTTCTCCGAAAATCTACTTATTTTCGACGTAGATTGCATACTCAAATAATCTGCAATGTTTACTTAAACTGTTGCTGTACTTCATTTTATTTAAATTGCAACTTTTATTTTCTGACGATTTTTTAAAAACTTCCCCTTTTTCTGGCATAACATCGGTGACACGCGCTCGCGGCCTCAGTCCCGCACGGGAGCTGGTAGAGGCAGGACGTTTGTTGATCGGCTCCGCACGTTGCATCGACGACGACGAAGTTATTTATCATTGTGTGCGTCGCTCGCCGTGTAAAAAGTTATATTTGCTTGCGTGTTTGGCTGTACTGTGTGCGTGTAAACTGCGACCAGAAACTTTAATCCTTGGGTTGTAAGTACTTGTTTATTACGCCTTCAAAAAAAAGGAGGTTCTCAGTTTGACCCATATGTTTGTACGTATATGTATGTATGTTTGTTCGCGATTATCTCGCATTTGGCTGAACCGATTTTGATGCGGTTTTTAGAAAAGTGTTTGTTACATTCTGGAGAAGGTTTTAGTATACATAGAGCTAAGCTGATGCTGAACCCTGGCTGTACACCTTTAGTAACCAACGCAGGTTTAGTGCAACATAGGCAAACGCTGTTTTGGTCTGTCTTGATGAGCAATTAGGAGAGCAGTACCCAAGATGGAGCTGATGCTGAACCCTGGCTGTACCTAGTGGAAATCAGGTTTCGTGCAACATAGGCACACGCTGTTTTGGTCTTCCGACACGTCTTGATGAGCACTTGGGAGAGCAGTACCCAAGATGGAGCTGATGCTGAACCCTGGCTGTACCTAATGGAACGCAGGTTTGGTGCAACATAGGCACACGCTGTTTTGGTCTTCCGACACGTCTTGATGAGCAATTAGGAGAGCAGTACCCAAGATGGAGCTGATGCTGAACCCTGGCTGTACCTAGTGGAAATCAGGTTTCGTGCAACATAGGCACACGCTGTTTTGGTTATTCGACACGTCTTGATAAGCAATTAGGAGAGCAGTACCCAAGATGGAGCTGATGCTGAACCCTGGCTGTACCTAGTGGAACGCAGGTTAGGTGCAACATAGGCACACGCTGTTTTGGTCTTCCGACACGTCTTGATGAGCAATTAGGAGAGCAGTACCCAAGATGGAGCTGATGCTGAACCCTGGCTGTACCTAGTGGAAATCAGGTTTCGTGCAACATAGGCACACGCTGTTTTGGTTATTCGACACGTCTTGATGAGCAATTAGGAGAGCAGTACCCAAGATGGAGCTGATGCTGAACCCTGGCTGTACCTAGTGGAACGCAGGTTTGGTGCAACATAGGCACACGCTGTTTTGGTCTTCCAACACGTCTTGATGAGCAAATGGGAGAGCTGTACCCAAGATAGAGCTGATGATGAACCCTGGCTGTACTTAGTGGAACTCAGGTTCATTTATTGTTATCAGAACTTCCACCCCCTTTTAACCCCCAGTACCTACTGCATGTTAAACGTGTGGTAGCTCTGGTCAGGTGCCTGCTTCATCTGGCAGCCCTCCAGGTGTTCCAGGTCTTGAAGAACTTAACCTGCCTACAGCATACTCTACCAACTTCAGATTAAAAGAGTTTTACCCCTGATCCGATGCGTCCAGCAGCACTCCAGGTGTTCCAGGTTTTGAGCTGTCTCCGTCATACACTACCCACAACACGTTGAGCGAGTGTTACCCACCCTTTGCCCTTGACCCTTTGCACTCAGCAGCACTCCAGGTGTTTTAGATCTGGAGCTTTCCCCATCATACACTACCAGCGGCACGTTGAGCGAGTGTTATCCGTTACCCCTGACCCTTTGTACCCAGCAGCACTCCAGGTGTTCCACGTCTGGAGCTTTCCCTATCATACACTACCAGCAGCACGTTGAGCGAGTGTTACCCCTGACTCTTTGCACCCAGAAGCATTCCAGGTGTTCCAGGTCTTGAGCTGTATCCATCGTACACTACACACTACCAGCGGCATGTTGAGCGAGTGTTACCCCTGACCCTTTGCACCCAGCAGCACTTCAGGTGTTCCAGGTCTTGAGTTTTCCCCATCATACTCTACCAGCGGCACGTTGAGCGAGTGTTACCCCTAACCCTTTGCACCCAGAAGCACTCCAGGTGTTCCAGGTCTTGAGCAGTATTCATCGTACAACCAACCACACGTTGAGCGAGTGTTAGAAGAGTGGAGAAGAGAAGAGGATGACTTTGGAAATAAAAATTATTATCACCCTTCCCAACGATTAAGACTATCTCCATAATATCAAATTCCATCCAAATCGGTTTTATTGGATCCCATACAAATTTCCATTACCCCCCCCCCCCTTCCCCCCGTTTCTGGGGTAAAACCTATCCTATGTCCTTCCCCAGGACTCAAACTATGTCCATACCTCATTTCATCTTAATCGGTTCAGCGTTTATTGATTCCCCATACAAATTTCCACCCCCTTAAAGGGTGAGTTCTTGAATAAAAAGTATTCTATGTCCTTCCCCGGGATTCAAACTATCTGTATACCAAATTTCAACAAAAGGCTAGTTTCCCCTCTGGGTTGGAACGTTGGAAAGTCAGATCGCAGTCGCTTTCGTAAAAAATAGTGCCTACGCCAATTCTTGGGATTAAGACTTCCATGAGCCGTGGCAAAAAGGCTGGGATAACGCGAGTAAGATGATTATATATATATAAGATATTGCCTTAGTGCAAATCATTATCATCATGCTATATAATTTGTATGTATTATATGAATACATAGGTAAATTGTTAAGAGTAATAAACGATTATATCAAATTTACCGAAAGTTTTATTTTAACCTAATTAAAGTTATAAAGTGACGCATAATGTTGCGAAAGTATCAATATTGTTTAGGCGGTCGCGTTATTTCAAGCAGCGGCCGGCGTTCGGTTACTGTGTAAAAGTCGTATCTTCGCGCGTTTTCAAATCGACTACGGGCTCTTAAAAGCTCCTTACTCTCCTGTTTTTCAAGAAAATAATGTATGTAGTCGCTTGTTTTCCATACATTCAAAAAGCTAGTAGGTAAATACGTCAAACTCGTGACCACCAATGTGATGTGTTTGTTGTTGATTATCGCCTGACGTCACCACTGTCACCAGTCACCAAAACAGTATATTTTTGCACATATATACTTACATTATTTACATTATACCTATATACATACAAATAATGTTTTAGATTTTGTTTAGGGCAGATGGGTATAGATTAAAAAAAAACCTTTTTTTGGTTATGTCCGTATTTCTGACGTTCTCAATCAAAAGGTACCATATTGTCGCTTGCCATAAGGACGCTCTGACAGGTTATTTGTATAAAGATACCAAGCAAATATCGTCTTTATGGTAAGCGACAAAGTGGTACCTTTTTGAGAACGCCACATTTACTTTGCGAGGAAAGATAAAGATTATTGCAATATTAGCGGCTAATACTTAGATATTTAAAGGGCCCTCCACACTCGTGCGCGAATTGCGGCGCGAAGCCGCGAACGTGAGTGTGGACTAGTGTGGAGTCTAGTGCGTTAATCAGCGAAATCGACTCCACACTCACGTTCGCGGCTTCAAGCCGCGTAGTCTGGAGCATGCTAAAGGAACAAATTAAAATCTTTTAAAAAAGTAGTAAAATACCTCCACGCCTTCGCTCCTGTAGGTACTACGCGAGCTATTTCGGTCCGATTGCACGTTCCTTTTAAATTGCAATCCATTGTACAGCGTGCCGGATAATTGTGGCACGTTGTGTAAACATTTCGATGGAGTTTAAAAGGTTGGACATTGGTTTTGTTCTGTAACTTTTGTTACTATGTACGTTTTCTGTTCGCTTCAGAATATGAGTACCGTAATGGCTCCTCTACACGATGGCCCAGCGCTGGATCAGCGAGATGACCATACGATGGTTGAGAGCACGCACTATGCAATGGGCCACGTGTAGACTGTAGATGCGTACGCACCATCGCTGGCCTTTGATGTGCAGACGAAAAACTGACACCGTGGCCATCCCATCGCCATCCCACCGTGCCATAAGCCATCCGACACTACTACCAGAGGGTAGAGAGCTACACGCTGGCCTATCTTAGTGGGACAGTATGATGGCCCATCGTGTAGAGGATCCATCTACTATCTGAAGTTTTGCTATTACTAATTATGAAACGAAGCTTTTACGATTTATGAAACGAGTCGCTGGCAGACAGGTAGCGGTCTTAAAGATTCCTATCCAAGACCGTAAAAAGCGCCTTAATTACTCCATTCAGAATAATCTTCTCTTACCTACAACCATTATATTTTCCAATATGCAAATCAATTGTTTTTGCATAATCTTTATAATATGTGTTTAGAAAATCTTATAATAAGTAAATTAAAAATTACCTAACGGAAGTAGATTAGAGTATGTTTTTTTTTATAGAAAATATTTTCTGTCGAGCTGGTTCCCTATGTTTGATGGAAATAAAAGCAGTTGTCTCCAAGATATTCAATTATCACATTGGAACTAGTGACATGATCTTAATCGAATATTTTTTTTATTTTAAACGAAATAAATATCATATACAAAGGAAAAAATTAGCAAGGTGTTCAGTTTGTTTACAAAACGAATTACTAAGTAAAATATTAATTATAATAAAATAAACAACGAACATTGATAAACAGTAATGATTCCAGCCCCGGGCACTGGGAGGCCTTGGTCATTTTTTCCTTTGTATATTATATTTTTTTCGTTTATAGTTTTAGATAGTAGTGTGACTACTTGTAAAAAAACACAAATTAAAATATTTTCATAAGAAAGTAACTTAATTCGTGCTTAGTGTTTTTTTTTCGTTTTATTTATTCCCAACAAATAGTAAAGTAAATAAGCAAATTCAAACTTTGCCCCAGTAAAGGTTTCCGTGTAATATCTATAATGCGTGGATTGCCTCGTCCACTTCAGCGCGAGCGAGGGTTTTCACAAAGACATTTCCTTCGGGAATTTCAATTTGGCGCCGATACGGCGAGGCGATCGATTGCTTGATCTCACCCAGACTTTGTCGTGTTAGTATACTGTATTCAGGAAAACAGTAGGTCTGGAGGCAGGCATTGTTTTCTTCCTTCTCTCCTATTATTAGTAATATTACTTTGTACTAGCTACTTGTACATATTTGCATACATACATACATTCGGGTTTAAAAATGCATAAGTGACGCTCCACTAGTCACTACCTCACTACATTATTATTTTGTAAGTATTATATTCTTTGGTACATACCTACTTACGAAGATAGGAGTTACCTTTTTAATAAGAGATAATTATCTTTTCGAAAGAACAATTTAGGTACGTCATCTGCCGTTGTTTAATATTTTATGTAGATTTCTTATCCAGCCGTGCTAGCACATAATTGGCGCAAGAGTATCTCGCCTCGACATAGACTACCCGTCCCACTTTAATTCATACAGTTAGTAAAAAAAGGGTAGTCTATCTCGCGGCGAGATACTGTCGCGTCAATTCACTAGGCGCACGAGGCTGTTGGAACTGTCTCGCACGCGACGCATCAGGGAGGCAGTTCTTTTGCGTATTATCGCACCGAAGCAAGTAATGGGCGATAATGAAGTAGGTAAATACATTCAGCACAGCTGTACAGCGAGCTGCAAAATTGAATGTATCGTGTGCATTGTGAATGAATTCATTAATAAAATGGCCATGCAGCTGAGTGTACATAAACATTACAAAATACATCACATCCTACTGTTTCCACATTCACTGCCTCGTCTCGTCGAACTGTTCAACCGAAAAAATATTAAAAATTGTGCGCGTTATAGAACCGAGTGTGAACGTTCGTATTGCGAGAAAACAAATTAGGGGAGAATGGGGCGTAATGAACCGTGTTGCAGCGAAACTTTACAGTTCATAAGAAAAGAATGCCCCCAAGCCCTGGGAGCCCCGATAATCAGGCGTCTGTTTCATAAACTTGACAATTGACACTGATAATTTCCTGTACATTTCTGCGTCGGTAAGTAACGACGGTACAATGATTACAATGGTACTTACAATGATTACGCGGCAGTAATGCGTCATATCAGAAACTAACTGTAAAAGATAAGTAGGTACTTATGTAAAATTGTTGAAAAGGAAACATTATGTCAATTATACAGGTAGGTAACAAACTAGGTAAGATATTTAGATTTATAGATTTTCTTATATCTATTTGTGTTTTGTCTATATTTGTCACTTTAGGTCTAATTTGTCATAGCTTACGGTTTTTTTTTCTTGTAGTTGTGTCCACAATATGTTGAAAATTTTAAAGTAAACGCAATCAAAGTAATAATGACATAACGAGCAGCTAATAAAATCGCTAATGCGAATTTACTATTGTGATTCATAAACTATCGTTTGTTAGTCAAGGGACTAGTTAACAAATGCGTACCGTTGCGAGCTCGCTAACAGTTAATAGATTTCAAAAAATCGACAATGTCAATGAAACATCACTCCTCTGTCACAACTCCCCTCGGTCTCCCCTACTTACTATTTACCTAAAAAGAGGTCAGGTTAAGTATATTTCCGCCAACATTCTCTCAAACCGTTATTCCTAAAACAAGACATGGTACGAGTACTTACCTACTATTAACGAATTCCTAGCTAAAACAAAGTGAAGTAATCGAGTCGTGAACGAACTAATTATGAACGAAGTTATCTAAGCGTGCAGGTGCGAACGATTCGCTCATTCGTTCTTCTGCTCGCAGAATCAGAGACAAATAAATAATGTAGACTGACAATTCTATACAGTCGCGTTCTTATTCATTGTTGATAATGATAACCTATCGCGTTTGCTTAATCAACCCTGTTTCGCTTTAATTCCTACAAATCTTACATGGTAACAACGACGGACTAACTTTAATTATTTATTTATGTGGTGCTAAAAAAATCTTTACTGATCTGTCAAGTCGAGAAGAACCAACAAAACAGACACAGCCGTAGATACCCTCTTTTCTCAAAAGTCAGTGAGGGCATTTCGACTACTCTTCGTTTAAAACAAAACTGATCATGAATATTCAGTGATCAAGAGGGCATAATTATTTGCAACGTAAGTATGTTTTCCATTAATAGGTACCTACCTAAAAAAAATTTACAGTTTAAAAATGGTGGAGGCGGATCTGCGCGAACTGCGAGTCAACAGATGGCGTGGCGTGAACTAGCGCAGGAGTCAATCAAAGCAGGACCGAGAAAAGTGGCACATGTATTGTGTCGGAACTCGTAGGACAAGTCTCATTTTGGGTCACTGAGCCAACGGAGTAAGTAACCTAAGTTTAAAAATTATTGCAAGTCAAAATATCTTAATTTTATCACTGACACTCACTGTTCATCGATCACAATGTACAAGGTGTCAATAGATTCTTCTCAGTTGTAGGAGTAATAATATGGAGTAGGTTGAAATCGCTTGCAGGTGTTTAATTTCTTTAATTCAACTTGTTCGTACATATAGTAAAAATACATTAAATTTATAGGAACCTGTGTTTGATGACTACATCAACGTATGCGTCTCCCACTCGCTCGTCGTCACGTGTATAACTCATGAATAAGCGGCCCTTCTGTAAAGGGAACGTCGAGAGGAGCGGCAGGTTCGAAATAGAGCAGTTCAAGAAATTATACTCTCCCTGGAAAATAAAACAGTACGTAGGTACGTACGTACTACGTAGGCGAACTACACGCGAACGCGAAGTGAAGCGATGCGGCGCGGGGTGAATCAATCCTTTGATATCTATAGAAGTGTGCTACGTGGGCGATCTCGTTGTGAACGCGAACGCCGCGCCGCGCCGCTTCGCGTTCGCGAGTTGTTCGCTTACGTAAGACTATAACTAAAAATATCGGTTAAGATAGACTTTACCCTCAGTGTCCAAACTGATTGGACGTTAGGTATTCGGGATTCGAGATAAATCAAACATTGTACAATAAGTAGGACTACCATTTTAATATAGGGACTACTTGATTATAAAGAATGTAAGAAAAATAGTGGGGATCCGTTTAAGGGCATATTCGGTATTGTTTACTGATTAGGAAAAAGTAATAGAAAGTTTTTTTGAAGCAAAAAAAAAATATGGGGCTGAGCAGGTCATCCAAGTCGGCCAACCCTCCATAGTCCATACAAAGGCCAAAAATTTTTCGGGTCAAACATTTTTTCTTCTATTTTTTTTTATCAGAACAAGATACCGAATATGCCCACTATTTTTGTTACATCTGTAGAGAAATGGATTGGTTATTAATGTTATTAGAAAACAAAATCCTCCTAATGAGGGCACCACTGGTCGATCGTCGCTCTTTGTGAGTTTGCTCCAATTAGCTCCATGCATGAATTTATTTTTATTTTTGGATTCATAATTTATATCGTTGGAACCTTAACATAATTTTATTAAAAAATATTTAAAATGTTGAACATTTTAGAGCGGTTGAAACGCTCATAATTTTTGGCGCGAATTCGACAGAGCGTGATGACGTCACACGTTGGGCGGCCCAACTGACGTTTGCTACTAATGACACTAATCTGTCGAACGCGTGACGTCACGTGTACAAAAAGTGAAAAGCTAGTGAGCGAAACGCTCCGCTCACTAGCTTTTCACTTTTTGTACTTTTTATTTATAATTTTAAGTAATTAAATGGTAATTTAAAAACGGAAATGCATTTGTAACATGATATAACGGTAACAAACATCCGAATAAAACATATTTCGTTCAAATATAAACCATGCATGAGGCTAATTGTGGTGGTTGGTGACCCACGCATTTGATTACAATAGGTAAGCATAACAATGTTTTTTGTCAAAAATTTCATTTTTGATACAAGCTGTTATCTCTAGACTTATATTGACCAGGATATAGACCGTGATTACCTTTTGTATTATTTGTAAGCTCCCGATATTTCGACGCAGTTACATGCATCATGTTCACGGGTGACTGAAGATAGCGGGTGGGTGTCAAAGTTGTGTAGACAGCGCTCTGTCTACCCTCATTCTTGCGCGTTAGCTGTTATCGCTGACTGTACTTTTCTTTTCACAGGCAACTAATACTCATCGAGACAATTCTAACAACCTCAGACACAATTCTATACATAAACGAAGTATAGTATACCAGACATAGAAAGTACCTATATGGTCATGCTAAGTTTCATGTAAATTAAGCATGTCGTTTTAAAATGAGAGCGTAACTTAGATTGTATGGGTGCGGCTTTGTGGTGACGTGTTCGTGTTACTGTGACCCTTAAGCCTTATTACTTACCTTTGGAAAAGGACACGAAGAAGCGTTAAAATATTTCATGTAGAAAGGCTTTAATACGTCATATTGAGGATTTGAAAAAAAATCGCACAGTCTGTAACGCATTATGAACATGCTGGGCCGGTACTCATTGCTCAGGAACTCGTAAATATTAATGGTGCACTGTAAAATAATGATAAAAACTTATGAGCTAACTACATATACGGGGTGTAATTGTTTAGGTGATAGGTACAAGATATACCTATTATGTGTGCAGTGCTGTGACTGCTCCTTCGGTCAATGTGTTTAAAAACAGATTGGACAAGTGGCTTTTAAGCAATAATGTAAAAGTTAATAACCATAGCAATGAGTATAATCTGGTTGACATACGACATACATATATGAGTCATTCCATATGAAGGTACGCTGACTGATTTTAGATTTTATTGAGAGAAATCAGTATTTGGTATGGGGATTTCTTTTTGAATAATTTGCTTTCAATCGGCACTCATTGAAAGTTTGAAATGCCAGTATCTTTGGCACTATGCCCCAGGGGCCCTCTTTAGATGTAGTTTTTTTGTTTTTAATTAGTTAAGTTTATATTATATTTATATTTACATTTTAATAACAAAACTTCCGTGAGACACAGACATATTAAACCCCCTGCCACCACCGGCGCCCGCGCCGAGTCATCGGGCGCGGAGGGCTGCGGCCCGCAGTTTGCGCCGGTCCGTCACCCTCGACGCAAGCTCCTGATGACGCTAGTCGGTACGGAGTTTTCGACTTAAAATACGTGAGTGACCCGTTATTAATATATTTTATATTTACATTTTATTCCTTTCTTTTACTTAAATCCTAATACGAGTAATGGATTAGGTAGGAAGGCCGTCCTACACAAGTTACACTAAGAAATTTGTTATTTTGTCGAAATTATGACATTCAAAATTGGTAGGTTATGTCGAGTGTGTTTAGTATGGGAACTTATGTACTTTACACTACAAAACATGTCAAGATCTTTACCTTTATATATATACAGGTATGTACGATTATCGTAAATACCAACCAACAGACCAATATATACTATATATTAGTTAATTGGTTAATATTTCCGCCTGTTTCGCATTGTAACCATCAAGTAAAGAAACAGCCGCGGACTGCCCTGTATCTTTACCTGATACAATGTGAAAATCCGGTTTCGAACCTGTAACTGTCAGATTAAGAAAATGCGTACAAATAATTGTCAGATTAAATATTTACTACAATGAGAGTTTCACGTGGACCAAAACTAACCAAATCCACGATCTACTTAACGATTGCTTTTATTCCCACCAACCCCTTACCAATCAATCCACCAACATAGACAGCTAAAAGTGGTTAAAGTAGAACTCCACGGTTAGCAAGATATGAATTCTATCTTAATCTGACACACTCGAGTAACTCTAAAAAAAATCTCCTTGGGCTCCCCTACTACAATAAATAAAATAAAAAGTAAATTCACCACAAAGTCGTTTCCAAACTCAGTTAAGAGTTTCAGACGAATATTTATGTAGTGGATGGGATCTCGACGGCTGTATCTCTGGGCTGTTATGGTCGCATACTCAACGTATTTAGGATTCCGGTACGTAATGTTTGGATGCTCAAAGTCGATGTAGTATGTCTATAAAAATTAAAAATAATTAATACCTTTTGCAGAAATCGCGAAGCGTCTGGTTGACGTAACTGGTGACCGAAGAGCTGTCGGCTTCCTCGCACAACGTATCATCATTGCGATGCAGCGGGGAAATGCCGCCAGCATCCTTGGTACAATGCCTCAAGGGCCTTTTTTAGATTTAAGCTAGTTATTAATTTCGTTTACGTAGTACCACTGTATACCGGGTGTTTGCTGTAACAGGAGCATTAAATTAAGCTGTAGACTGTACTCCTCAAACTGACCAACATTTATTCAGCAACTTTTAAAAATAACTTGTGTTTTGATTTTCATTACACTTTAGTTTATTTTAAGACGCAATGTATTGCAAAATTTGTTATGTTTAAAGAGTGACAAGCAACGTCAAACACACAGATGGCAGCGTACATTGAAAATAATATTTAATTAGTATGAAAAAGGCATAATCTAAAAATTTCATAATTTTAAAAAGTTGCTGAACAAATGTTGGTCAGTTTGAGGCGTACAACCTCCAGTTTAATTTAATGCTCCTGTTACAGGAAACACCCGGTATATCTTGTATGTAAATAATAATAATATTAATAATAGCCCGCAGGGCAGCTTGTGGCGAGCTGTTGGGGAGTAACGACCCCACGGACCCGAGTGCTCCCAAGAGTCGGTCAGGGTCTCCGTCTCCGGCGTGTCTTCGTCGGTCGGAGTGGACCCCAAGGGGACCCGCAGGACTCTCAGCTCTGGCTTGCCTTCATTGGCTGTCCAGAGAGGAGTCGCTAGAGCTATATGCTCCAGGGGTGGAAGTGAAAGATGCATAAGACGCGAGTTGGCACAGTGGCTGCTAACAGCCACTGGGTAGAAAGCGGCGCGCACCTCTCGACACCCCTGAGCCGCTCACACCGGTGTTGCTCCTGGTCGTCTTCACGACGGCAGTTTCAGGGGCCCATCTAGTCAGCGGCGAGTCACCGCCTGCCTCGATAACGTGTACAACATTGTTATGGCAGGTGTCCGGACCTCTCAGCAATAGCCCAATCTTTTGACCAGCCAAACTTCAACACCATAACCGGCACTCTTTTCCACTGTGTTTATAATAGCCCCTACGCCTGTTGGAACCGATTTACGGGTATCTATTTGTACCCGTGAATGAGTTCTAGCAGGTGTAGTACATAACAACAAACTTCTCCAAAGGGCTTCTACGTGTTGGATCTGTATCCCCACGCACGCCTATCAAATGACCCGGATGTATATACCCGTGAGTTTATATGAGATACAAATAATAATCATAATCTCATTGCAAAGCTGATCTGCTTCAGGGGGGGGCAACAATCGCCCCCGAGTAATGCGCTTTGTGAACCAGGCGTTCGCGGGGACGGATGTCAGGCCTCGCGACTACATGGCTAATGTCACAGAGCGCATCGACTTTCTAAAGCAGAAAGTCTATGCATGGGCAAACCGTATTCGCCGCTACAAAGAGCGTGTGGATCGATTCCAGCAGAATCGTCTTTTTCAAAGTGACCAAAGGAAGGTATACCGAAGATGGGAGGAAACCGATCCTCGTGTGTCCGACGTGCGGCTGCCGGATGTTACTGCCATGACTGATTTCTGGCGTAACATTTGGTCGGTGCCCGTTGAACACACGGAGGGCGATTGGATAAACGTTGTCGAACGTGAGTGCGAGAACATCGAACCTATGGGGGCTGTCACCATCAGCCCCGATGACGTAAGTTGTGCTGTCCGTACGACCCAGAACTGGAAAAGTCCTGGACCGGACGGATTGCACAACTTCTGGCTAAAATGGTTTCGATGCTCGCACGAACGGTTGGCAACGCAGTTCCAACAAGCCCTAGAGCTCGGTTCCCTCCCACCTTCCCTAACAACTGGTGTAACCTTCCTGCTCCACAAGTCCGGTAGTACCACGAGAGCGAAGAACTATAGACCGATAACGTGGTTGCCTACACTCTACAAGCTCCTTACATCTATTTTGAGAGCAAAAATTAACGCGCACATTGTCGCTAACAACATTTTGGCCTCCGCTCAAAATGGATGTAGGGTTGGGTCCCGAGCTCCTCCTCATAGACATGACCATATGCCAGCAAGTTCGGCGGAACAGGGGGGCCCTCTCGGCCGCCTGGATTGACTATAAGAAGGCCTATGGTTCGGTGCCTCACTCATGGCTGAGAAGGGTATTAGAGCTGTATAAACTTGATGCAGCTTTAATATCCTTCCTAAGTGCGTGTATGAGGCAGTGGATCACAGTCCTTCGTCAACCAGGAGGTGGAGATGCCCGCCCTGGCCCGCAGGACTCTATAAGGACCGAGCGAGGAATATTCAGGGTGACAGTCTGAGTCCCCTGTGGTTCTGCCTAGCTCTGAATCCTCTCAGCACCCTGCTGAAGGATTCAGGGTCAGGTTGCCGGCTTCGGAGAGAGGGTGAAGTCATTTCTCACCTTCTGTACATGTATGACCTCAAGCTATTTGCGCCAAATAACCAAGACTTGATGGTGCTATTGAAAACAACAGAAGTTTTCAGTACCGCCATCAGAATGGAGTTTGGTGTCGATAAGTGTGCGGTTATGCATGTACAGCTGGGGGAGGTTGTAAATTCAACAAGTTTACAACTTTCTGAGACAATGTCTTTCAGATCTATCTCTGAATCAGAAACCTATAAATACCTTGGTATGTCACAGTCGTTAGGTATTGAGAGCGAGGGTATTAGACGGTCGGTGAAGGAGCGCTTTTTCAGTCGGCTCACAAAAGTCCTTAACAGTCTTTTGTCAGGAGGCAACAAAGTGCGCGCCTTCAACGCCTGGGTAATGCCCTTACTCATATACTCCTTTGGCATACTAAGGTGGACTCAGACCGAGCTGGACGCCCTGGATCGGAGGGTCCGTCTAATGCTCACTACACACCGTATGCTACACCCACCTCGTCAGTTATGAGATTGTACATCCCACGGAAGTGTGGAGGTCGAGGCTTCCTTAACGCCAAAGATCTCCACAACCGCGAGGTGTGCAATCTCAGGAATTATTTCCTTAACAACGAGTGTGGGATGCATCGTGATGTGGCGGCAGTGGACAGGAACTTCACGCCGCTCTCCTTGGCAAACGAGAACTAGCACAAACCTGTGGTACAAAGTACTGCGGGCCGCAGGGCGGTATGGGAGAGTAATGTGCTACACGGGCGGTTCTACAAGGCCCTCATGGGACCCGATGTAGACCTGCTCGCGTCGGTGAACTGGTTACGATTCGGGGACCTCTTCGGAGAAACCGAGGGTTTTGCCTGTGCAATTGCGGACGAAGTTATGATGACGAACAACTATCGGAAATATATCCTGAAGGACGGTACGGTCGACATTTGTCGGGCATGCCGCCGTCCCGGAGAGTCACTCAGGCATATCATTTCCGGTTGTTCTCATCTTGCTAACGGTGAGTACTTGCACAGACATAATCTCGTAGCCAGGATTATTCACCAGCAGCTTGCTCTTCTATACGGCCTTGTGGATCGCGAAGTACCATACTACAAGTATTTACCTGTGCCAGTTCTCGAGAATGGTCATGCCACGCACTATTGGGATCGATCTATCATCACTGACAGGACTATTGTAGCCAATAAGCCTGACATTGTGATAATAGATCGATCGCAGCGCCGGGCCGTGCTCGTCGATATCACCATCCCCCATGATGAGAATCTCGTGAAAGCCGAGAAGGACAAGTCCAGTAAGTACCTAGACTTGGCTCACGAGATAACCGCCATGTGGGATGTTGATTCGACGATCATTGTCCCGATAGTCGTTTCAGCGAACGGTCTCATAGCGAAGAGTCTCGACCAACACCTTGAGAGACTCTCGCTAGGTGGTTGGATCAAGGGTCAGATGCAGAAGGCGGTGATCTTGGACACGGCGCGGATAGTCCGCCGGTTCCTCTCTCTGCGGCCCTGACCACTGGCAGCTTGGGCCCTACCCCGCTGCCGGCGGCACCCTAGGTTAGGTTTTTTATAATGTGTTTATATATTTTTTTGTAATGTTTAGTAAGTGTTTTTGTATTTTACTTTATATGCATGTTATAAAACCCTAACCTAAGACACAAAATAAATAAAGGAAATAATAATAATAATATATTTAAAGCAATAAAAAAATTACGAGACGTCTGTCATTGTCAGAGCGGTTTTTTTTTTGACGAACAACTATCGGAAATATATCCTATGACGAACAACTATCGGAAATATATCCTGAAGGACGGTACGGTCGACATTTGTCGGGCATGCCGCCGTCCCGGAGAGTCACTCAGGCATATCATTTCCGGTTGTTCTCATCTTGCTAACGGTGAGTACTTGCACAGACATAATCTCGTAGCCAGGATTATTCACCAGCAGCTTGCTCTTCTATACGGCCTTGTGCATCGCGAAGTACCGTACTACAAGTATTTACCTGTGCCAGTTCTCGAGAATGGTCGTGCCACGCTCTATTGGGATCGATCTATCATCACTGACAGGACTATTGTAGCCAATAAGCCTGACATTGTGATAATAGATCGATCGCAGCGCCGGGCCGTGCTCGTCGACATCACCATCCCCCATGAAAAATCGAAAATGTACTCAAATGGTCACACGATAACGGTATAATATTGAACACCGAAAAAACCAAATTTCTACTCATTCAATCACCATATATAGAACCAAGTAAAGAGCCCATTAAAATTATTGGTCATACATACGATTGTTTACATGTCGAGAAGCGGGACTGTAAATGTAACTTAATAGAAGTAGTTGATATATTTAAATACTTAGGCCTAACTATAGATAAACACATTAATTGGAAAATACACATAGATACAGTATGTAATAGACTACGGTCTATATTATGTAAAATTATTAGTTTAAAAAATATAGTTAATAATAAAATATTACGAATGTTATACCATGCACTGGCTGACGCTGTTATTGGATACGGGTTAATAGCTTATGGACGCACCTTCAAAACTTATTTGGATAAAATATTAAACTTACAACTACGATTGATAAAAAATATAATAGACAAAAAAACTAGAGCAAACTGTAGTAACGATTACACGATCTTATTTAAGAAATTGAACATCCTGCCAGTGCATGATAAAGTTAAGTACTTAATAGCAACTGATCAATTTAAAAATCCCGAATTCAAAACTCCGCGAGTATACACCCGAGCGTCGAGGGGGTTAAAACGTCGTAAATACGTGGAACCAACCGCTAGTAACTACTATGGTAAAAGGACGCGCAAGTATATCACACCGCGAATAATGAACAATTTATCAATAGAAGACGAGTGTGCTAGTAAAAACATCTTTAAATCAAAAATTAAGAAGTTGCTATTGGGTACAACGCATGACTAAATATATAAGATAGGTAAATATTGTATATAAATAAATATCCTTTATTGCACCAAAATCATACATTTTACATACATGTAAAACTACAAATAAATTCTTAAAGAATAACAACAACATATATACCTACAACTTACACTTTGATAATGTAATATAAAAGTATTAACCTTAGTAATATAAGTTAATCATTAAATTTAGATTAAGGTACTAACATTGAAAATGAGTGCACCATTTCGCCGTTAAACGCAAGTTTGGCGAAACTTGTATAAGTTTAAAATGTGTTATACTTTTGAGTGTGGGATACATTGTGACGTGGTGGCAGTAGACAGGAAACTCACGCCGCTCTCCTTGGCAAACGAGAACTGGCACAAACCTGTGGTACAAAGTACTGCGGACCGCAAGGCGGTATGGAAGGATAAGCAGCTACACGGGCGGTTCTACAAGGCCCTCACGGGACCCGATGTAGACCTGCTCGCGTCGGTGAACTGGTTACGATTCGGGGACCTCTTCGGAGAAACCGAGGGTTTTGCCTGTGCAATTGCGGACGAAGTTATGATGACGAACAACTATCGGAAATATATCCTGAAGGACGGTACGGTCGACATTTGTCGGGCATGCTGCCGTTCCGGAGAGTCACTCAGGCATATCATTTCCGGTTGTTCTCATCTTGCTAACGGAGAGTACTTGCACAGACATAATCTCGTAGCCAGGATTATTCACCAGCAGCTTGCTCTTCTATATGGCTTTGTGGACCGCGAAGTACCGTACTACAAGTATTTACCTGTGCCAGTTCTCGAGAATGGTCGTGCCACGCTCTATTGAGATCGGTCTATCATCACTGACAGGACTATTGTAGCCAATAAGCCTGACATCGTGCTGATAGATTGAACGCAGCGCCGGGCTGTGCTCGTCGACGTCACCATCCCCCATGATGAGAATCTCGTGAAGGCCGAGAAGGACAAGTCCAGCAAGTACCTAGACTTGGCTCACGAGATAACCGCCATGTGGAATGTTGACTCGACGATCATTGTTCCTATAGTCGTGTCAGCGAACGGTCTCATTGCGAAGAGTCTCGACCAACACCTAGAGAGACTCTCGCTGGGTGGTTGGATCAAGGGTCAGATGCAGAAGACGGTGATCTTGGACATGGCGCGGATAGTCCGCCGGTTACTCTCTCTGCGGCCCTGACCACCGGCAGCTTAGGCCCTGCCTCGCTGCTGGCGGCACCCTAGGTTAGGTTTTTTATAATGTGTTTATATGTATTTTGTATTGTTTTGTAAGTGTTTTATATTTTACTTTTATATACATATTATAAAAATCCTAACTTAAGAAAAAAGATTAATAAAAAGAAATAATAATAATAAATATTCTTTAAATAAAGTGTTTATCTATACCTAGTTATTAAAATGTTAAAGAAACACTAGGTATTGATAATAATAAAATGTACCCAATTGGCACAAAATACATATACACGGTATTTTCTTTTAAACTCCGTTAACTTCGGGGTATGGCTACTAGATTAATGGAAACTGAATGGCATAGTATTTTTTTTTTGTAAAAAGTAATTAACAGCGTTGTTGTAACACGGACATTATATTTAAATCCTCCAAACAATTAATAGTAGATTGTGTTACAAGGGAGCAAAATGACATATTTACGGTGAGGGCGTACATTGAATCCTAAACGAAGCGAAGGATTCAAGTGTGTTACGCCCAAGATGGAAATAATTTTGCTACCATGTGACACATACTGCTTTTCACATCACCTATGAGGTAATTATGATGTTACAAATATTATTTAAGCTAAAAAAATAATGTGCAAAAAAATGTAATAATAGTGCCCTACAACAGATGTGTTACTTTGATCCCTCCTAGCAAGAAGAAGAAAAGTGCCAATCTGATCCGTCCTAGCAGGGAAGAAAAACCCCTTTTTCGAACTATGACATATCACAATGACATTTCGAATATCGATCGTCCGAGATAGTACTTGCCGTTAGTAGCAAATATGTACTCATACTAAACACTAATCAATATGTAAACTGGCCCTAAGGCAAGTGTACACGCTCGTAGGGGCTTGTCAGATAAAAAGAAATCATTCATTACCTATCTCCAAAACGGAGTTAATTAGGATACCGGTTCTTTGAGAAAGTTATTTAATTTAAGCTCAGCAATGCAGCCTTAAAATTAACGGACTTAAAAAAACACCATGTATAAGGGGTATGGCCACCAGCCACTCGTTTGACGACGGTGGAGAAAAGCCTGAGAGAGCAAGGGATAAAGGACCGCACACCTGGCACTAAACCGTGCATAATGGAAGAAGAGGACAGGGAGGGCCGACCCCAAGTAAATGGGATAAGGTCTGACGAGTGTCGTCCGACGTGCGAGAGGGACGTCGCTATAATACGCACATAGCGTTGTCTCGGTCAAACTTCGAAGCGACGTGCGAATCGGACGCAGTGTCCCATGCCCCTTACCCATTAAAAGCGTTCCTAATAATGATATCTAATAACCAAATTACTGACCAGTTTCTTGGCGGTGAGCATTGTCGCGTAAAAGATGACGAGCAGCGTCGGCCACATCTCTTACAAAACCAGTCTACCAAGAGAAACCCAACCAGGACAAAGACTGATATCGGAAAGTGTCTGAATACTCTGAATGTTAGGGTTTCCAGTGGTCACTTCATTTGATAAAGTATTCAAATGTTGTACCTGAAATAGTCTGTACCGCACTGAATCTAATGTTGTTGATCGCGCTATTTTATGCACTTTAGGATTCCGTAGCGAAAGGGTTTGGAAACTGATAGCGGGCTCTGTCTCAGGAACGGTTTACTTTACGGTTGGAATCTTAATATTTATGTGAAATCGGGTACATTTAGATATAAGCCTACACTTCGATATTATAATAATATACAAAAATATACTGTCAGGCCTATACAATTTAGTTACGCCTTCTCACACATCCACAAATAATATCATATTTATTATTTGTAATGTATACATAAATAAATGTTCACTGCGGTACGCCGGTTAGCGTCTCCCGTCGCAGTACGTAGGTTGTATTTTATTTAGCAAGCCCCTCATGATAACAGTAGACTTTACATTATTCATGTTTTATTTAAAAAAACACATTCATTAATAAAAATTGTATATAAAACCAATACCGAACCAATATAGAATTTTTAGACTAAATTTGAATTGCATATGGCATCATTAAAATACAATGCTATCACTTTTAAAATCAGCAAAACTTGAGTTGTAATACCATTTATTTATCGTTAGAACAATCTAGAGTTCTTAATGTTTTATTGTGAAGTGTTTCGCTGTCAAGGGCTTGTCAAGGTTATACAAAAGCAGACTAATGATTGGCCTGTAAAAAATGCCCGTATAAAAAAAAACCGGCCAAGTGCGAGTCGGACTCGCGTACCGAGGGTTCCGTACTTTTTAGTATTTGTTGAATTTTGTTGTTATAGCGGCAACAGAAATACATCATCTGTGAAAATTTCAACTGTCTAAGCTATCACGGTTCATGAGATACAGCCTGGTGAGAGACAGACAGACGGACAGACGGACAGGGGAGTCTTAGTAATAGGGTCCCGTTTTTACCCTTTGGGTACGGAACCCGATACAGCCGATACAGACGGACTGTAACCCGACTGCAATTTGTATATGAACTGCACGCCAAGTGCAACGATGGCTGCAGTTCCCATACAAGTTGCAGTCGGGTTGCAGTCCGCCTGTACCGGCCCTAAGATTAATGGCATTACCTTTTTCTGCAGAGGTCAAAGCACCTTACAAATTATATGGAGCTGTGCCAACTTTCTTTTTAGACAGTCTTTGTCAATCACTTGTCTTTGATTGAACGAATTAATTCTAATTACATTAAGAGTTGTGACGAATGTAAAGGAAGTTTCTGACATTTGAAAATGTGTCGTAAGACTTAAGGTTAAAGTTCGTTTTTCAACAAAGTTGTTCTGAAAGGGACTTTCTTAAAATTTAGTATTCGTATTCACCGCCCTGTTTGCAGTCCTGTATGTCCTATGCATGCATGCTAGTGAGATGGTAATACTTAGTATTCGTATTCACCGCCCTGTTTGCAGTCCTGTATGTCCTATGCATGCATGCTAGTGAGATGGTAATACTTAGTATTCGTATTCACCGCCCTGTTTGCAGTCCTGTATGTCCTATGCATGCATGCTAGTGAGATGGTAATACTTAGCTACCTTGCTTCCTTTTAAGGCCATACGTTAGAAAGATTCAGGCTTACTATTGGTATTCCGTATTGAATAAAATAAACTGACATGCCGAATGCCGACGTATATTTTAATGAGAATTGAATTGTTAGCTTCTTGAAATATTATAAAAGTGTTAAATGAAATTAGATATGCATGCAACATAATGCGGCGGACCCGGGTATGTCCATAAACTACGTCCGGACCCGGGTATGTCCTTAAACTATGTCCAAAAGAGAGGTATGGGCACTGCGAATGACATCTCGCTTTGTGTGGTAGGGCACAGGACAGCGGATGTCATTCCAGATCTAGAGCAGAGCCCAACTGGGGAAGTACCTCCACCTTACAGAAAACCGCAGCCAAATAACACTAGACCCTACTCATAGTGTTGTGTTCCTGCCGGTGAGTAAGGTTG
Organism: Cydia strobilella; assembly: GCF_947568885.1. Classification (NCBI taxonomy): domain Eukaryota; kingdom Metazoa; phylum Arthropoda; class Insecta; order Lepidoptera; family Tortricidae; genus Cydia; species Cydia strobilella. Next base: position 4,783,857 of record NC_086044.1, on the reverse strand, counting down.
CCAGAGCTCAACGAGGGAGAGGAGTGTTAGGGTCGGCAACGCGCATGTAACTCCTCTGGAGTTGCAGGCGTACATAGGCTACGGAGACTGCTTAACATCAGGCGGGCCGTATGCTTGTTTGCCACCGACGTAGTATAAAAAAAAAATTGGTATGAGCACTAGAATAGGTATAATATACGTATAAGTAGGTAATTAGGTACCTCATAAGTACTAACATTATGCGCCCTACCCGGGTGTCATGTACTGCCTACATTCTACATACTAACATCTTCTGTAATGAACATGACTTTTAATGTGAAATAAATGAAATGAAATGAAATTTTAATGAATCGTATTGACTTTTTATCTTCTCGTTTATATGTTTACGCAAAAATCCTTGATCAATGATCATGCATTGCGTTATGCTTTCTGTAATTTTAAACACATTTTTATCAATTATACCCACAACACTACTTAAAATCTGTTTTTGTGTAATATGTGGTTAATTATGTATATAAAATTACTTGAATGAATGCATCTAATGGCCAATGTCATTATATTTTTGTTTGAAAACTGCATTGAATTCATTTTTATAAAAACAACCCTAATAATGCGATTTTAATGCATAATAAATAAAAATTGCATCATCAATTTAAAACGAGGAGAAGCTGACAGCGAGACATTTTCTGTTTATTTTTAGCTTTCATTAGCTGGAACATAAAACATATTTAAATGGTTGATTTATACAAAAATACCTATATACCTTTATCTAAAAAGAGAATAAGTGCGAGTCGAACTCACCCACCGAGGGTTCCGTACTTTAGCCTGTGAAGCCGATGGTGCTGGGTTCGATTTCCGGTAAGGGCATTTATTTGTGTGATGAGCACAGATATTTGTTCCTGAGTCATGGGTGTTTTGTATATATTTAAGTATTTATATATTATATATATATCGTTGTCTGAGTACCCATAACACACCGATTACCGTGGGACTTAGTCAATCTGTGTAAGAATGTCCTATAATATTTATCTATTTATTTATCATAAATAAATATTAAATGTGAGAAATGTTGGAAAGTTTCCGGCGGCACATCAAAAATTGCTATACTGTAACGTTGTAAGCTTATACTACGGCACTTCGAGACGGAAACTTGGCAAGATTTATCCAGCAATTGGCAGTTAGTTGGCAAGTTCCAGTCTAGGTAGATAATGAGCCAAGTTTGCTTGTTAACACGCTATCGATACAGGTTACACGAGTAGCCACTTAACTTTGTATAAGACACTATCGTTTGAGGTTAGGTTTAAAACAATAGTGACCAAAATATCGACACTGGATGTCATAACATAACTACTTCTTCTTTTTATTTATTTTTTATCTCAAAGTACAACACAACAATTTTCTTATAATTATACTCCTCGCAAACTGCGATTGCAGTTTGTTGGCGAGATCGCGCTCATTTTTACATTTTAAACATTTATGCACTTAAAAAACTAAACTTAGATACTATCCGAAAAGCGAACATGCATGGCGATAGTTTATATATAAAGATATTATTTTATCTTTTTGTTTAATTGTCACTACACCTTTTAAACTATTTTAACAACTACTTAATGTATATACAAATATAGTTTACAGTTTTAATATTAGGGTATCTTTTCCAATAACGTTTTTTTTAACTCTTTTTTTCTTGTATTGTCTTACGCAGCGCTGCCGTGTCAGACGTATCTCTGCTATCTCAAAAAACATAGTTTTGAGTAAATCGACTTTAAAGTTTTTGGTAAGCGTGAAAACTAATAAACTCATATCTTTCGTGAGTTTATTGAGTAAAGTCATTTTTAATATGTGTTTTGTGTTTCAATAGACGTGAAGAATAATATTTCTTTACTTTTTTTTAGCGTAACCACTGTTTCATACATTTGGTGGTTGCGCGTAACTATGCTAACTTAAAGTTAGACGAGTTCGTTGTATGAGCGATCATACTATTTCGCGTGGCCACGGCTCGCGGGCTTATTGCAGTTTTCGTTTATCTAAAGTTAGAAGACTACATTGTATCAACTTCTAGTAAAACGTGTAACCAGGGCATGGGGAATATTGAGGTGGTCACGCGTAGTTCTTTTATCTTAAGTTGTAAGAGTTCGTTGTATTAGTGCTCCTAGTAAAACGCGTAACCAGACTACACAAGATAATCCATTTTATATTGTGCTAACTCACATTACATACGAGGAGCCCGATTCCCATCAGTCCTAACATCATTGGTTATAAAGTAGATCAATCGTATGGTGGAAAGAGCCTTATGTTTAATAGCGTTTGCATGTATTGCATGTATGTATGTATGTATGTATGTACGTATGTATGTCTGTATGTATGTATGTATGTGTGTGTGTGTGTGTGTGTGTTTGTTTGTATGTACTTTATTTAATATTTAATCCCAGTAAGTGTAAAAGGCGGAATTAACGGCAGAAGGTCAGTTACTCCAAAAAATTTAACCGCCTTAAAAAAAAAGGTTCTCAGTTTGACCCGTATGTTTGTCCGAGATTATCTCGCGTTTGGCTGAACCGAGTTTGATGCGGTATTCAGAAAAATGTTTGTTACATTTTGGAGAAGGTTTTAGTATACATAGATCTGAGCTGATGCTGAACCCTGGCTGTACCTAGTGGAACTCAGGTTTGGTGCAACATAGGCACACGCTGTTTTGGTCATCCAACACGTCTTAATGAGTATTTGGGGGAGCAGTACCCAAGATAAAGCTGATGCTAAACCCTGGCTGTACCTAGTGGAACTCAGGTTTGGTGCAACGTAGACAAACGCTGTTTTGGTCATCCGACACGCCTTAATGAGCAACTGGGAGAGCAGTACCTAAGATAGAGCTGATGCTGAACCCTGGCTGTACCTAGTGGAACTCAGGTTTGGTGCAACGTAGGCAAACGCTGTTTTGGTCATCCGACACGCCTTGATGAGCACTTGGGAGAGCAGTACCCAAGATAGAGCTGATGATGAACCCCGGTAGTACCTAGTGGAACTCAGGTTTGGTGCAACGTAGGCAAACGCTGTTTTGGTCATCCGACACGCCTTGATGAGCACTTGGGAGAGCAGTACCCAAGATAGAGCTGATGATGAACCCCGGCTGTACCTAGTGGAACTCAGGTTTTGGTTCAGGTTTGGTGTAAATTTATTGTGGGTATTAGAAGATATATAGTAAAAATATTAAGGTCAGTTACTCCACAAAAATTATTCAGAATCAGAATCATTAACTATACGTTTCTATGTATTTCAAAATAAGACACTCCAGCGATCCAAATATATGTTTAAAGTAATATTTTGCCTCTACTGACACTGTTTGAAACTTTTTCTTGCTTTTAGTAATAAAAATGAAAAGAAGAGTAAAAAAATACGTTTTATAAATACATGACAGAAGAGCTCTTGGACAAGTTAGAGCGCTTACAGAATGTCTGTATAAGATTCATTTTCGGCCTACGGAAGTACGATCATGTATCTTACTACCGTCATAAACTCAATTGGCTTCCAATCCGCCGCCGCAGAGATCTTCACACTCTTTCTCTTCTCTTCAATGTTCTTTTTACACTGAGTTTGTGAGACTTGAATCCAGAGGCCGTGAGTTCAAGTCTCACCCAAGGCAGTAATTTTTCCACGTTTAAATTTAAAAAATATTATGTCTTGTAAGTAAACATAGTTACTTTACGTTACATTAAATGAGTAACACGAAAACTTGTTAGACGTCTCTACATTTTCTCTTAGACTCAGTGAGTGTTGCTAAACAGCGTGATTTATACTTAGCACGGCGCCCAGATCCGATCCCACTTTATACCGGATCAGGTTTACGCATGCAACACCTCTGGTGTTGCAGGCGTCCATAGGCTGCGGTGACTGCTTACCATCAGGCGGGCCATATGCTTGTTTGCCTTCGATGTGGTATGAAAAAAACCAGGGATCTAATGTCGAATTAACCTACCGTAAAATCATCCAAATCGTTTTACTCGTTTAAGAGCTACCGTGCCACAGACAGACATGCCGGTCAAACTTATAACACACCTCCTTTTCTCTTTTGCTCTTTTTCGCGTCGGGGGTTAAAAAACCTGCCAAGTGCGAGTCGGACTCGTGCACGAAGGGTTCCGTACCATTACGCAAAAAAAAAACGGCAAAAAAATCACGTTTGTTGTATGGGAGCCCCAAATTATATTTATTTTATTCTGTTTTTAATATTTGTATACTTAGCGGCAACAGAAATACATCTGTAAAAATTACAACTGTCTAGCTATCACGGTTCATGAGATACAGCATGGTGACAGACAGACACACAGACTGACGAACAGCGGTGTCTGTACCCGTTTTTACCCTTTGGGTACGGAACCATAAAAAGAGGTTGCGAGTGGAACTTACCGAGATCAAAATAAAATACTACTATCAGATCAGAAGGCCTACGAAAAACATCAAGCTTTAAAAACCAAAAGAGAGTCGAATTGTCTACAACAGTGGTGTTGTGTCGATTTCAATATAAACCGATACGCGTCTTGGTTCCCGCTAGGGGGTTGCGTCTTAATGCTTCTTTAACCAGGCCCAGCCTGGACTTGTCATGACTTCACATGTAGCCTCGGCCGAATAAGCCTCAGCGAACTTCCATGATTAGGCAACTTCACGCCTTGAGGCAGGAGACAAATGACCACCCAACATAAGTCTCGACCACCGTGGGGTAGGAATTAGGGCAGCCCATAACCCCATACACTGCTTCACTCCATAGACACGGACTCTCGGGCAGTAGGGCGACCGATTGGTATATATAGCGACGGACCTTGAAAACTTTAAAAGTGCGATGCAGAACAACGGACGTTAAACTTGAAGTTAAAGGCACAATTTATCATATTTCATATAATGATAAGCGCTAAACGAATGTAAAACTTCTAACATATATTTTGACTTATATTTTAGAAACTAAACTGAAGTAAATCTAAAATATACATTTCTGTTCGAGAGATTGTCGCATCCCTTTGTTAGATCCGGCATTGCCGCTAGTAACGCCATCTGATGCATTAGCAAGAAAATACAGGCTCTATCGATAATTGAAGGGATGATTGAAATTCCACACTAAAGAAAACTAGCAAAATATTAACTGTGATATTAACACAAAATTCCTCATACTAATATTTGCTGTTATTATGAGTCCCCGGCAAGCTCAGCCGAATTTCACCTTCCCGTACAAACGGAGTTTCGTCCTCATTTTAAAACTACGTGTTTGATTATTATGAAACTTTGCACATACAATGACATGAGGTATATCTAGGTCTGTAATCACGTTATATAGCTCTAATAGGAATATAAAAGAAATGAAATAGAGCAAATACTGTAATTTTTTTAACTATTGTATCTGAAGGTTCAGACTAGAACTAATTACAGCCTTAGATATACTTTATCCTATTGTAAGTATAAAGTTTCAGAGCAATCTAGCTAGTCGTTTTAAAATGAGAGCTTGCCGGGAACTCAATAATTTGAGGATAGTAGAAAAAAAACCGGCCAAGTGCGAGTCGGACTCGCGCACCGAGGGTTCCGTCCTTTTTTGTATTTTTTTTTATTGGGAAACAAACAGCTTACAATAATACAGGATATAGATATTATGACTAATACATGAGCCAAAACAGTTTCCACTAATGGAATAAAACATAAATGCTCAAAGGGAACTAGAGTAAAAATACATTATAAGATATCATTTCAATCGTTCTAGGAAACAGAGAGAAATAAAAAAAGAAAAATAAGAGTACATCAATACAACATCATGCGTCTGCAACAAAACTTGAAAAATAATAAAATAATAAACAATAAAATTTGAAAATTTAAGAATTTAACAAAAAATAACTAGACGTCATTCTATAACAAAGAAACAAATTTGCCAAGCTTCGTACTGAATAGATCGAGGTTTGAAATTTTGAATATTTAGAGTTATATGCTGAGCACGCTCTAACAAGATACGAGATTTTTTATTTTGTATTTGTTGTTATAGCGGCAACAGAAATATATCATCTGTGAAAATTTCAACTGTCTAGCTTGCATGGCATTTGCAATGACAAATTTTGGCCATGTCATCATTAATATCAAACTCCTATGAAAATATGCCGTTTTTAATGACAGTCCCTCGCTTTGTTCTGTTCAAATCGGCGCACAGTTAGCTTCGACGGACTCTACAAGAAAAACATGATTGGCTTTAATAACGAGCAATAAACAAACATTCTGAAATAATTTTAATCATGAAATAAAACTATGAAAACGGATTATATCGCGTATATTGAATTTATAATACATCCCGACGTTTCGAACTCTTTACAGCGTTCGTGGTCAACGGGTGACTGAGGAAAAATTACAAAGTGTATATTTTTGGTGTGTATTTTTCCTCAGTCACCCGTTGACCACGAACGCTGTAAAGAGTTCGAAACGTCGGGATGTATTATAAATTCAATATACGCGATATAATCCGTTTTCATAGTTTTATTTCATGAGTAACTATCGCGGTAACCGAAGACAATATTAATTTTAATCATGTTTAATAATATTAAACATCGAGCATTAAACAAGTAACACGAAAACTTGTCAGACGCAAACGTCTCTACAAGTCTACATTTTCTCCGAGACTCAATGAGTGTTTCTAAACAGCGTGATTTATACCAAAGATAGATATAACTCCGTAATAGATGGATACAGTCTAAGGAAAAACGTGCCTCGAAAATCAAGAAAATTTGATTCTCGTTCAGAGGGCGCTACTAGTTTTGGCCTACAGTCGTATAGATGGCGTTGACGGTTTCGTTTGTTATTTAACAATTTTAACGCATATCAGTGAAAGAACATGGGTCAAAATCATAAAAATAATTAATGCAAATAAAAAAAAACATTTATCTATATTTAAATACATTCTAACGTATTTTTATTAATCTTCATTTTTAGTTTTAAAGTGTGTCGACAGATGGCAGTGAATTTACTGGGGTTACAAAATTTACTATGACAGTACCGCTCTAGTATAAGTTACTCTATGTTTATACTTAGCACGGCGGCGGCGCCCGCATCCCGCATCCGATCCCACTTCATACCGGATTAGGTTTAGCTGGGATCTACTGGCATTCTCATATTGTAAATGTTGAATTTACCTACTGTAAATGTCGGATACCACTAACAGCCCAATTCGGACAATGCTTATAAGATGTCACATCGATACGATACCGATATGTCAGACCAAAAACGTCAATTTGGACACTGACAGATCGGTATCGTATCCACGTGACGTCTTATAAGCATTGTTCGAATTGGGCCGTAAGATTTTAGTTTGTGCTCAATACTGTCATTCATGATTTTTGCTTTACAATATTTTATGTGTGTAGGGGTTGAATATTCCCCTAAATTATTGCAAAGGACGTACAGGCCAAGCAACTACTTTGAAAACACGTTTTTAAATGATTGAGAATATAATATACCATAAATAAAGGACATAATTATAATTTATATTGTCAGTAGGGCATGGTATTAAATTATGGACAGCCACAACATGGTTTGACAACCGTTTTGAGTTTCGGCGCGATTCAAGAAATGAATTAGATATGAAATAGTCAAGATATGTTACGTCCCACGGGTAAAGGTACCTTATGGCGGTTGGAGCTTACGCTATTATAAACGCCGCTCCAATTAATATTGGATTCGCAAATTATTACGGCGCTATGCTAAGGTACCTTTTGCCAAGCCTCCTTCACTCGCTCAAGGCCACGCGCTATATGCCTACCGCTCGGCGTATCGTCGACGATACAACCGACAGAGGGCCGCCGAACGCCCGCCTGAGCGCTCGCACCGCACTTTTCCCGCGCTTACGCTTAAAAATGCCGAAACCACGTAATTATTGTGTCAAAAAACAAAGGAAATTTTGTCGTCTTTTCATTGCCGAGAGACGAAGAAAGGTGAAAATACTAATTTTAAATCTATCATTATGAACTTTGTCACCATTTATTTCTTTGAACATAAGTAGGTAAATCGTAAATTAAGGAGTTTTTTGAGTCATTAGTGTTGTTTTTAAATATTGGATTGACTAATAAAAAATGTGGTTGACATTCGTTTTATTACAATAATCATCATAGGTACAACCCTAGCGCATTCTAACGATGACGCGTTGGCACGTGACTCGCACGGCGGGCAACACAGTCGACTCTTTGTGCGCGTACTTATGGTACATTTTTTCTCGTCCTGAGAATCAGGTATTATTATTAAGATTTTGTAGGCTATTATAGCGTAGGTATTTTCGCTTTTGTATGGGAATGATGTATCTGTTACGTAGTAACTATTTATTAATCTGTGCTTTTGCCGTGAAATGTCACATATCTTTACTATTTCATATCTAGTGAATCTCTAATTCGTTTCTCGAATCGCGCCGTTTATTTCTAAAGAAGTTTAGAGCGATTTTTTTTCATTTCATTAGATAATTTTAAAATCCCGACAATTAGAGAATGGGGTACAGTTGAACCCAGGTAGTTTAGCAGCATCGGCAGTTTAGTAACATCGGGTGGCTTCGAAGAAAGTCTAAAATCAGAAAATCTCTAAAGGGTTACACAACAGCACCTTCCAGTATATATACATGTCGATCTTTTTCACTCTTCCATATTAGTGCAACAGTGACAGTTGCGTTTCGATCGCTACAGAACGTAAGCGATTGACATGTTGGCTACGCGGCCAGCAGTCAATTCGAAATAGAGACAGACAAATAGAGACATGGAAAGCAATCTCACCAAAACCTTTTCGTACTAAGTATTTTTTCGCGTTTAATCCGTCAAGGAGTCTCGAAGGCTTGTACTAATGTGTGCGGAATAAATAATGATACGGCTGCCACTCACACAAGCACGTAACGATTACAAAGCGTCGAACTTAAGGATGACTCACTCTATAGATAATAGCAAAGATAGATATAACTCCGTAATAGATGGATACAGTCTAAGAAAAAAACGTGCCTCGAAAATCAAGAAAATTTGATTCTCGTTCAGAGGGCGCTACTAGCTTTGGCCTACTGTCGTATAGATGGCGTTGACGGTTTCGTTTGTTATTTAACAATTTTAACGCATATCAGTGAAATAACATAGGTCAAAATCATTAAAATAATTAATGCAAATAAAAAAAATCATTTATCCATATTTAAATACATTTTATCGTATTTTTATAAATATTTATTTTTAGTTTTGAAGTGTGTCGATAGATGGCAGTGAATTTACTGGGGTTACAAAATTTACTATGACAGTACCGCTCTAGTATAACTTACTCTATGATAATAGGTAATCGACTGATCGGTCATGGGAACTCCAGTTTTTTAAAATTCTCTTGGGCACATTACAGAAGCTGCATCGCTAGCCTCGCCCTTTTTTATGGTTCCGTACCCAAAGGGTAAATACGGGACCCTATTACTAAGACTTCGCTGTCCGTCCGTCCGTCTGTCCGTCTGTCACCAGACTGTATCTCATGAACCGTGATAGCTAGACAGTTGAAATTTTCACAGATGATGTATTTCTGTTGCCGCTATAACAACAAATACAAAAAACAAGATAAGTAATTAAGTGGGGCTCCCATACAACAAACGTGATTTTTTTGCGTAATGGTACGGAACCCTTCGTGCGCGAGTCCGACTCGCACTTGGCTGGTTTTTTTTACATGTCAAACGAAAGTACACCCGTCAAACTGGGGTATGCATATCAATAGCAAATCAAGTTATGATTTGAAAACCTTCACTCCGGTGTGATCAACGGTCTCTAAGACGGATAGGTTTCGGGAGTGAGGTATCCACACCGCTTGAATAACAGATACTCGCTTGTTTTCTTTATCTGTGTGCTTAGTGCGGTGTCTTATAAATATTTGTGTACTCCAGGATTTGGACCTTGAATGTAAATAAATGTCAGATGCGGTGAAATAATATGAACACAATTTAAAGTAAAAATGCTGACAAATTAAAACACAATTAGGTTGCGTTGTTTTATCACAGAGTTCCATTGGCCACCTCCTGTGTCACCCAACTTACAAATGTATGTGAAGTTTTAGCTCAATCGAATAATGGGACGTGTGTCTAATTTAGCTTATAAGTTTTGACCTGAACGTACATACATACAAACAAATAAAAGTGTGTAAAATGCTTTCTCATCATTCATCAATACAGCTATAGGGTCTTGGATTTGAAAATGACCCTTAATAAGATATCAAATTAGACACCTACCTGAAGGTATGCTATGCTATGCTACTCGTATACCTGACTTGGGTCGTCCCTCGGATTTATTTAATCCTCATAATAATTTACCTATTAATGATCTAAAATCTTGTTAAACCTACCAAAATCAAAATGGGAGTCTTATTGCGACTTGCAATAGGAGCGACAGTCTGTTGTTATTGGTTGTGCTCGGCCGAATTGCACCTTCCCATACAAACGTAGTCCCGCTCTCATTTTAAAACTACGTTGGTTCTCTAGTATATGAAATACATCTATTTATTACCTATAATTGGACAAACATCTAACCTCAATGTTATGTAAGCTACAGATTATTTTTTCATGATGTATTGTCTGTTGGTGATCCCAAATAAATAAAATAAATAAAATATTTCAGTTTATACAGTTTAATAGTGTGACTATTTATAAACACAAATCAAAATATTTAACAAAATAATTCGATTTGGTCCCTGGGTTGTGGGCTTATTGGGTTAAATGTGAAATTTGTAGTTGTAATGTGAATTCGGCTGGATTTAATCTAACATTCTATCTAACGCATCTACTATTGCACGAATTCAAGCTAAGGGTTGGCAGGAAAAATGTTCGGCCCCGTGGTAATACGATTGAGTGTGTGGGATTAGGAGTTACCCTATCGAGCGGAATAGCACATGAGTGGCGGGCGATCCAACACAAATATAAATTTGCGTTTATTTATACGTACTCGTTAGGTAGGTTAGAAAATAACGGGTCTATAGGGGATGTTCTGCCACCAGAGTGCAGGACTAGCCTTTTTAGTAAACCATAGAGTAACTTATACATACTGTACCTTTAACAGGTTTTTGACAAGTTTTCAGAGATAATAAACTATGACATTGATGCATCAAGGCGGTTTGCTTACATAGGACCTACCGGGAAACGCGTATCCGAACCCTATCCTACGGTGGTCGAGACTTATGTTGGGTGGCCATTTGTCTCTCCTGCCTCAAGGCGTGAAGTTGCCTAATCAAAGAAGTCTGCTGAGGCCCGGTTGAAGCTACATAGATGCCCGGGATCCTAGAGGCCTGACAAGCCCAGGCTGTGCCTGGTAAGAAGCTGCAACCCCGTTGCGGGGAACAGATGTGTATCGGTTTCTATTGAAATCGATACAACACCACTGATGTAGATAATTTTGACTCTCTTTTGTTATTTTAGTCTTTTGTAATTTTGAGAAAAAATATATAATAGATAGGCTTGGTATTATACAGGCTGGACCAAAATTTTAAACTATATTCAACTAAAAAACGTATTATCTTTAAAATATTCTACCTTAGGTTTGATAAACACACGCAAACATTTATTAAAATTATCAGCAAATACTGCAGGAAAAAAAGTAGTTAAGTAAACGTATTTTGGGACACATTGTATATTATATAGGTAATAGAAAATCGAGAGCTCTATTTTTAGGTATTTTAGGGTATGATAATATATGACTTAATGAATTATTATTTAAAAGTTTTAATAAACTCATTTTATCTTTCTGTGAACGAACGAAGTAGTACGTGAAGTAAAGTAGATACTTTACCTAGATTGAAAAAGTTCTTGACAGTAAAAGTTATTTAATTCTAACAAAAAACTACAAAGTTTATTGCTTGATTTTTTCCTATTTGCGTAAAAATCGTGAATCATTCATGTACGTATTTTATGTATACAAATATTTTAGCATGGTAGAAATTACGAAATTTAGAGATTTCGTGAATATTTAATTTGCCGAAAAGTAACCGGGTATTTTCGATGCCTCTAAATATTTAGGGAAAATATATCCAAATTAAACGTAGGTAAATAAATGCTTCGACTAGTCAACAAATTCATAATCACACATTCTTGGAATTTCAGAATCTGTCTATCTATACTTATACAGCATGGCTCAAAAATACGTTGACAAAAAAAATGTAACACTGTGTATACTTACAGGAATTATTCTAGTTAGGTAGTTATCTTAGGTGGGACACGGTTTTCTAAGTTTGTAAACGAGGGATACACTGAAAACTGTCATACCGAAAATGGTGTGCAAAAATAAATAAAAAAAACACCATAAACGAAATTTCTGAAAAAACTTATGTAGCTTCTCTAGTGTTTGTAGGTCAAATACTAATTATTCTAAATATCTACTTATTTAATATTCACATTACATCGCTTGCAAGTTGCCCGGTAAAGCAAATATTTATTACCACAAAATAATATCATAACGGGATACCGGAAACCTTATCTTTTGTGCGTTTTGCGGTTTTTTTTTGCTATTGTGTTGAAATCAGGTCGAACGTGTCAATAATTGGAGAGGTGCCGACAATAGGTTTACCCTCTTTGTTAACGTAACGATACAAGTCACCAGGTCACCACCAATTTTTAGGGTTCCATACCTGGGAGGAATAAAAGGATCCTTCAAATAGTTTAAATACCATGCGGCTTTGTTGCACTTTGCTTATCTCGGGTGAGTGATTGAAATCTTAAAGCAACAACCTCGTTTAAAAAGCGGCTGTATCGTAGTGGTTTTAAGGTTCAAATTTAAGTACATGTAACATGTTTTGATAATGTAGGACCATCGAGCACCTCAATGTATAGGCGAGCGCTCATATATATTTACACACATACATTTATTTATATATACATATATTTGAAACTTAAAACCACCACGATACAGCCGCTATTTAAACGACTTTGTTGCTTTGGCACGCGCTCAGACACGGTAGCCCACCGCTCCCATAAAAGAAACAATGGCTTTTGTTTAAGTCGGTTCCCTGAGCCAGAAGGCGAAAAATCTCCTTATATGATCATGTTTTTCTAAGATGCGTTGATATTCGTAGACGTGGAAAATATCTATGTAGTTCTTGACTATATTATCTTTAATAACATAGCTTTCGATACACGAATTATGACACTTCGCTAGATACAATTAATTCCTAAAGTATCCTCTAACTCGGACTTTTAATTAAACTTTACTCGGTTATTTATTATTTATTAATATAAACAAAAAAAGAAGGAAAAACAATCTCAACTTAAATAGTATTTTCATAGCTTTCGAATTTCGAAATTGAAACGTTTTTAAAATAAATAAAAAACCGGCCAAGTGCGAGTCGGACTCGCGGTCCAAGGGTTCCGTACATTACACGATTTAAACAATGTATTTTTTATGTGGAAATGTCTGTAAAAAACCCGTAGGGGTCGGATCAAAAACTAAGTAATTAAGTCCGGCTCACGCTTGACTGCACATTTCTAATAGGTTTTCCGGTAATCTGTAGGTAAAGATCTATTTTGTGTATTTTTTTCAAAATTTTTGACCCAGTAGTTTCGGAGATAAAGGGGAATGGTCATTTTTTGCCTATTTTCTTGAATAACTTCTAAACTGTTTTTCTTAAAATTATAAAAAAATATATTTGAGATTCCCACAATGAGCTCTTTCATTTGATATATAACACTATATAGTTTGACAAAATTTATTTTTTAATTTTCTTATTTATCCCCCCAAAAGTGGCCCCTGTGTTTAAAATTAATTTGTTTACTTTACATGTCCATCTTTGGGTCACAAACTTACAAATGTGTACCAAATTTCAACTTAATTGGTCCAGTAGTTTCGGAGAAAATAGGCTGTGACAGACGGACAGACAGACAGACAGACGCACGAGCGATCCTATAAGGGTTCCGTTTTTTCCTTTTGAGGTACGGAACCCTAAAAATCGGCAAAATTCGATTAAAATTGAAACTTGGCGTGCATGATCTTTCCCGTTCTTTCTTGCGAAATGTGATAGTGACAGCGGCAAACCGAGATGGAACGGCCTTAACAGATTACGGTCTTAGGCGTAAAAATCATTTGAGAAGATTCATACTATAAACAATTGATAAGGGTTCCGTACCCAAGGGTAAAAACGGGACCCTATTACTAAGCTAAGACTCCTCTGTACGTGTGTGTCCGTCTGTCTGTCACCAGGCGCTATTTCATCAACCGTGATAGACAGTTGAAATTTTCAGAGATGATGTATTTCTGATGCCGCTATAACAACAAATATAATATTGTTTAAATTTCGATTTGTATATTGTTTATTTGAATGATATTAAATTTGTAATGACTAATTATTCTATAAATGTAAGTATTTTAATAGTATCTGATGAATGTCTATTCTAGATTTTTTATTTTATTTTTTATTTTGTAACTTAGTATGTAAGCGACTTGGACATGATCTGTATTGCTTATGTATTTTTAATCAATAAATCAATAAATACTAAAAAGTACGGCACCCTCGGTGGGTGAGTCCGACTCGCACTTGTCCGGTGTTTCAGTTTATCCATAGATCAACGTCTTTGAAAATAAATTGGTTTTAAGACCCCACCGAGCTTAATTCCTCTGTAAATGGAGCGTAATCCTCTTAAGTAAATAAAGCCACAGTTAATTATTTGCAAGCCTCAGTAATGCCTATATTATCTGAATTAAATCCGTAGGCTTGGGCTTATCTGCAATCAATTTTTTGTTCCTGTCTCCTGATTCCTTTTACATTTTAAATGCGAAAATCACTCTGTCTGTCTGTCTCACTACGCTTAAACTGATAAACCGATTTATATGAAATTTGAAACCGAAATAACTTGAATCCCGGGGAAGGAAATAGGAAGTTTTTATCATCAGTCGTCATGTCTGCGTAGGCAGGCAGACAAAGTCGCAAGCAGAGGTTAGTCTAAAACAGTCGCGTTAAAATAATATAGATAGATGGCCCGATTCTAACTTTAAGATACGTTAAAAACCGGCCAAGTGCGAGTCGGATTCGCGCACGAAGGGTTCCGTACCATTATCTATAAAAACGGCAAAAAAATCACCCCCTTAAATATTTATTTTATTCTGTTTTTAGTATTTGTTGTTATAGCGGCAACAGAAATACATTATCTGTGAAAGTTTCAACTGTCTAGCTGTCACGGTTCATGAGATACAGCCTGGTGACAAACGGACAGACAGACAGCGAAGTCATAGTAATAGGGTCCCGTTTTTACCCTTTCGGTACGGAACCCTAAAAATTTGCTAAAGAACGATATGGATTGGATGTCAGTGTCAAAAGTGACGTTTCTTCAAACAAAAAAGTCACTTTTGGCAAAACCTTGAAATGAGAACAATAAAATAAAAGTTCGCAACCTATATACAGTGTGTAAATCTAATACGGGCAATAAATTAAACCAGATATATAATTTATTCGTCTAATCATTAATTAAGAGGTTTTTTTTAATTTACACTTAATTATGACCCCGTAATTATTATTATTTTAATTTACCTAGCAGCAATGTACTGGAAACATTAAGAAACATAAGATGACATGACATTACGAGATACGAGCTTTTTAATAGTAACTGCCAACAAGCGTTGACAGTTACTTTAAAACGCTCGTATTTCGAAACTTGTGTGGTGTATTACACTGCGGGCTGAATTATTTTGTATGGATAAAAAATTTATTGCAATTCTAAGTAAAAGTTATCTAATTACATTTTTATACGAACCACCGTTAAGAGATTCGCCCGTATTAGATATACACACTGTATAGTGTGAGTAGTGACACATCAAATGTTAGGCCTTGTTGTGTGGATCTGAAATAATTTTGTTTATACTTTTAAAGGGGCTCACAGACTATTAGTCCGCCAGACGATATCGGCCTGTCAGTTGTTCGGAACTGTCAAATTTTTGTTCTAACAGACAGGCCGATATCGTCCAGCGAACTGATAGACAGTGGGCCCCTTAAGGTACAGAATGCGAGAAAGCAGATTGCGATAATCTGGACATGTTCAACGCCGACACGACGATCATATTACAAAGAGTGTAACCACCGAAAGCCCTGGAGTCCCAGGGGGAAGATGCCGACCGCTGACACACTGGGCTTCGACCATCAGAAAAGATCTACTGACGCCAGGCTTGACGCCGGATATGACAAAAGACCGCCAAAAATGGCGCCAATGTTAGATGTGCTGACCCCAAGTAAATGGGATAAGGCAAGGATAATGATGATGACTTTTAAGGTAGACATTTTTAATGAAATAAAACTATCAAAACGGATTATATCGCGTATATTGAATTTATAATACATCCCGACGTTTCGAACCCTTTACAGCGTTCGTGGTCAACGGGTGACTGAGGAAAAATTACAAAGTGCAAAAATACCCACATACTAAAAAATAATGAACAATCATAGACTATAAACTTTAAGGCTGGTTGTACATGCAAAATCGGTTCATAAGGCTAGTTATACACTACAATTATTTTCAAGTAAAGATATATATAAATATACGCGATATAATCCGTTTTCATAGTTTTATTTCATGAGTAACTATCGCGGTAACCGAAGACAATATTATAGACATTTTTAAGATATTTAAGAAAATAGGTAGGCGAAAATTGATTATTCGCTCCCTTTTCTATGAAACCATAGGGCTAAAATTTTGAAAAAAATAAATACAGAAAGTAGGTAGTTCACTACCCCTAGATTACAGGAAAATCAGGAAATACCCAGGTAGCAAAATGAGGTAAAATGACGTCAGCGACGTCATAATGACGGCATTATTACGTCATTATGACGTCGCTGACGTCATTTGACGTCATTTTGCTACCTGGGTAGTACATTGTGCACCGAGGACGGTAAGCGAGATTTTGTAAACGAGGTCTATAATTTCCGACAGCCGCATGTTGGAGGGAATTAAATATTCGAGTTTACAACCCCCAGTGTCTTACCCCCGGAGTTACACACAATGTTTTTCATCACACTTGCGAAGACTACATTTTAAGCGAAATAATTATTAAATACGGTGACTTTTCATACATTCGTCCGCCATATTGTAATTTCTTGACAGGTTAGGCATCGAAGGTACAGACCTTCGGCATTCAGCCACGATTGAAAATTGTGTAAAAATATTTTAAACGGCTATTCAGTTAATCAAATTAAATATTTTTAAACATAAAAAAAATATTAAATTATAAACGTCAGTATTTTAAAATTAAAACTCCCTTGTAACAAAGTATTTTACTTACACAAAGTATTAACTTTAAACAAAGTATTTTACTTACAACCTACTTGGTTCGTATGAATTAGTGACATAATTCAAAAAGAAAGCTATGACTCCCTAGGGAGTCATAGCTTCCTTTTTCACAATACATAGCTCACGCGGGAACAATATAGGCTATAGGCCAATATACCTTTCAGTACACCAAGATGAATTAAGATCTTTTTCGAGCAAATGTCATGAAAACCTACCTACGCAATTGGCCGGTTTTACCAAAAGAGAGGGTCAAATCATCTACAACAGTGGTGAGCGGACTACACGTCCTTCGAAATTCACAGAGAACCAAGCTCGGAAGTGCTAACATGACTGCAACGACGCGGAGCGGGAACTCGTAGACCTCACCTCAAGGCCTAGGTTTGAACCTTAGAGCAAACCTAGGTAATTTCACGGGACTAGGCCCGGAGACATCGGACGCGGCATTATAAATGACGGCCAGTCGGAATACAAAAGTACCACCACCAAATACTCTTAATCCCTTTGAGGACAAGAATTAGGGCAGCTCATACCTCATTAACTGCTTCACCGTGTAGATACGGACCCTCGGTAACGCAGGTAAAAACTTGGTATATATATCGAGCGCCTGCCAAAATTTTAATAGTGTGATGTAGGACATTGAGTTTGAAATTAGGTTTTTAATGATTTATTTTTTGATTTTATTCATTTATTGTGATTGATAATTGAAGATATGTTCATATATATTTATTTTACATACATTTATAAGAAAATAAATCTGCGTATATTTATAAAATCGTGTTTAAAGTAAGGTTGCGCGCAAATTCGATTGCGTTTTAAGGAATTTGCGACCGTAGCGCCATCTTGTTATTTTTTTTAAACTTGTCACTATAAATCTTATTTAAGATTATAATACAATTTATCAATTATAATTTATTTATTTAAGTATAAACTAATAAATTTTAATAAAACCAGTTTTTCACAAATATTCGTCTCTTATAGATAGATATTTTGATTGTAGTAGAGAAGATGATAGTTTTGTTCTTTGAGATTCGGCTTAAAGTTACGCGTTTCTTGAAAGGGGCGTTGTAATTTACTCGCGGTGCCCGCGCAAAATTTATTTTCGTTTTTTCTAATTTTTTGGGGTACAATAGATAGCAGGTTTATTAGAAACATTTGAATATCGAGAAGTAGAATCGATTGACATCTTGGAAAAAATAATGCATGTAGCTAATAGTAATAAGATATTCCTATATGATATGACACTTACTATACGGGCCTCACATAAGGCCATTCGCTCACATAAACCTACCCCATATACCCACAGTCTATTACAACCTGTCACATAAATTAGAATCCGCATCGTTGACATCGCAAATTGCGCAGAAAGTTCTATTTTCTACGCAATATCTAACGCGAAAATTGTCCAAATAATTTTTGACAATAAACCAGGCAGGGCAGGGCTCATCAACCCTCTCTGTAATAACTTTGTTTCCGCGACCAAATGAACCTGGAGTTGTATTTTAACTTTAAAAATCTCAACTTGACTTGATATTGTTTTGAACAACAGTGCATCTCAAAAAGACCAACATTATACATTTTCCAACCCTTATGTCATACTCTGGGAGGTGAATGTGTAGTACAGAACAACTTCCTACTCAGAGAAAAGGTTATAGAGCTAGCTTTTTGTATGTTTGAAATTATATATGGATATAGCTTGAGTCCCGGAGAAGGACATATAATAGTTTTAACAAAGAAATCATCTACTGCGCAATCGAAATCGCGGGTAGAAGCTAATAGTAACATATTATATTTACCTACCACATCGATATCCAATTAAAATAACCGCGTTTTGGGCACCTTTGCGCCGGGGATGACGCGGGGTGGGATTTTTGACTGGCTGTTGCTTACTGCTTTGTGTTTTGTTTTGTATTTGTGTGTGTGTGTTTTATTTTATTTTTTTATATTAAAATATATTAGGTATTGTTGATGAAATTGTATGTAGATTTTTTTAGATTTTTGGTATTTATTAATATTTGTATAATTTTTGACATTGTATTTCTGTAAATAAAGTAGTACTTAATTAAAATAAACTTAAACAAAAGTGCGAATGCCGTCCCTGGGACCAAAGTGGCTTGACTCGTTAAACACATTTTACATTTGGAGATTGGCCGTCAGTTAATTACGAGTATGTAGGCGGGTCAGATAATGTTGGTCGGAAAAAGGGCAAGAAAAATATTTATTTGGCTGGTTGTGTGGTTATCTATGTGTGCTTGTGAAGTACTGTCCGCGCGCCAATTCCGTGCATTCGAGGAAGGCATGGAGGTCGAGGAAGTGGGAGGGTGTGCGCCGCGCCCGTATGTACAAAATGACACTACTTTGTCATGACGCCCAACATTCCTAACATTCCTCAGCCGTGCACGGAATTCGCGCGCGGACGGGATGTGTCTGTGATTCAAGGTTCTGATACTTCTGGGGGAGACTAAGGAGGATTGTGACAGAGGGGAGTTGTGACAGTGAATACAAGCTTTACTTAGTTTGGGACTAGGTCGATCTGTGTAAGTTAGTAGTACAGAAGAAACATAAGGTACCTGTTACACCTATAATCTTAAGGTACCGGTATTTAGAGCTAGAGAGAGGAACCTTTTGACTATTTGCTCCCATTTTAATGCATGCTTTAGAATAAGTTTTACCTACAAAACTTCTACTCGCTTTATTTTCTTTGTATAACCATTTTTGCAACTAAAACTAGTACTAGACATTATGTGAATGTTCATGCTTTTTATGTTATTCTAAAACGTCGTTTAGAAATGAGAGCTTATTTTCGATTGTATTGCGGCGGCTAGGTTCGTGTGACCCTTAAGCGTCGCCAGCATGCTCGGTTCTCCATACAAACGTAGTTACGCTCTCATTTAAACTTTATACTTACAATAGGATAAAGTTTATGCAGCTTCAGACACTATAGTAAAAAAAATACAGCGAATTATTTATTTAGTTATTCATAGAAAACTTGTTTTTGCTCTATTAGTTTTATAAACTGGAGCTATATAAACTAATTTCAGACTTAGATATACCTCATGTCGTTGTATGTGCAAAGTTTCATTACAATCCAACACGTAGTTTTAAAATGAGAGCGGAACTACGTTTGTCTGGGTAGGTGCAATTCGGCCGAGCTTGCCGGGGACTCTTAAGAAGTACAGCTGTACGTTGTGCTTATGCAATAAAGAATGTATTGTCCGCAGCAATTCCTTTCAACACGTGCATTAACCCTTATCTTGGCAAGGCTCAAAATATTTTAAATTTTAATATTTATTTTAGTTTTTTGTCACCTATTGACTTGTACTAGACTTTTAAGAAATAATGGAAAAAATCCAGTTTTCTAGTTTTGGAAAATCATATGTAATCACATGTACTTCTAATGTTGTCACCAACTACATACCCACTGTATTATGGCAAAAAAAAACTTGTATTTGTATTTTGTATTTATCATATTGAATACAATGCCAATCCCTTGACAAACTAGTTGCCTGCTTTTTAGAAGAAAAATGTGGATTTCAATAAAAATAGAACATGTGCAGCAACAGAAATCATCATTTATTGTTAGTAAACCGCAATCTAAAGCATAAAATGTCTATTTACACCTGTAGAAATAAATTATATCTACGAATACGAATATTCCACGATTACATGGTAGATTTTTTTTATCCCGTAGACATTCAAAAAATACGTTAACAAAAAGTTGTGTAAAATAGGAAAAGTAAACAAATAATTATAATAGTAAAAAAAACTTTTTTTTTACTTAGGAGGCATTTTTTGCCATAAATATAATTACGCTACGGTCTACGGCGTAGCACTAAGGCTACAGCGTACGACTATACAGTTCAATCAAAGATAGATATAACTCCGTAATAGATGGATACAGTCTAAGGAAAAAACGTGCCTCGAAAATCAAGAAAAATTGATTCTCGTACAGTCGTATAGATGGTGTTGACGGTTTCGTTTGTTATTTAACAATTTTAACGCATATCAGTGAAAGAACATGGGTCAAAATCATAAAAATAATTAATGCAAATAAAAAAAATCATTTATCTATATTTAAATACATTCTATCGTATTTTTATAAATCTTCATTTTTAGTTTTAAAGTGTGTCGACAGATGGCAGTGAATTTACTGGGGTTACAAAATTTACTATGACAGTACCGCTCTAGTATAAGTTACTCTATGGTTCAATTAATATCTATTACTTAAAAAAAAAACAAAGTTTACTAACTAAAATAGTATGATAACTAAAATGAAAAGTTAAAATAAATCATGTACACCTATTTTGACGACAACTTGGCAATGTACTTTTATGAGTTCTTGGCAATGTATCAAATATGACACATAACAATTTTATATAAATATTCTGTGTGTTAAATGTTTTTAAATACAACCACTATGTAAATCCTAATACACTAACATGTGCATTAAATTGCAGATTATGCAAAAATATATACGTATCTAAGAAATAAGTGCAAAACTTATAGTACGAATACGAAACGAGATCTGTTGATTCCACGGCGCCATGTTGATTATTACTAATTAATTTACAATGACACTTGTGTGCATTATTTTTTACTATAGCATAGATCTACCCTCCTTTATTATAGTAATAAAGGAGGGTAGATCGACATATTTATAGCAGAATTATTTTGTTAAGTAATAAAGTGAAACTGCTAGATTTTTTAATGTTCCATGTATCACAGGTGTTACAATGCCAAGATAAGGGTTAAATATGTGCAGTTTCCCGTCCATTGTGCAAGGCATTTCTGTTCGATTGGAGTTTCCTTTACACTAAGCCGAGAGTTCCATTAAACTTCTAATCGTCGGGTAGCCGCTTAGTGTAAGTTTTAAGAGGATAGTGGAGGGCTCCTTCGCCATATGAACGTAGACCCCATTTTCCTCCCTAGATATTGACATTATGGAAAGTCTTTTTACACAATTGATTGTATATTCACCATAGATATCCGCCTTCGTTTGAATTTTTTAGATTTTTTGAATTTTTTGAGATATGAGCGAAAAACAAATTCCCTACAAAATTTTAAAAGCTCCTTACTCTCCTGTTTTTCAAGAAAATAATGTATGTAGTCGCTTGTTTTCCATACATTCAAAAAGCTAGTAGGTAAATACGTCAAACTCGTGACCACCAATGTGATGTGTTTGTTGTTGATTATCGCCTGACGTCACCACTGTCACCAGTCACCAAAACAGTATATTTTTGCACATATATACTTACATTATTTACATTATACCTATATACATACAAATAATGTTTTAGATTTTGTTTAGGGCAGATGGGTATAGATTAAAAAAAAACCTTTTTTTGGTTATGTCCGTATTTCTGACGTTCTCAATCAAAAGGTACCATATTGTCGCTTGCCATAAGGACGCTCTGACAGGTTATTTGTATAAAGATACCAAGCAAATATCGTCTTTATGGTAAGCGACAAAGTGGTACCTTTTTGAGAACGCCACATTTACTTTGCGAGGAAAGATAAAGATTATTGCAATATTAGCGGCTAATACTTAGATATTTAAAGGTCCCTCCACACTCGTGCGCGAATTGCGGCGCGAAGCCGCGAACGTGAGTGTGGACTAGTGTGGAGTCTAGTTCGTTAATCAGCGAAATCGACTCCACACTCACGTTCGCGGCTTCAAGCCGCGTAGTCTGGAGCGGGCTAAAGGAACAAATTAAAATCTTTTAAAAAAGTAGTAAAATACCTCCACGCCTTCGCTCCTGTAGGTACTACGCGAGCTATTTCGGTCCGATTGCACGTTCCTTTTAAATTGCAATCCATTGTACAGCGTGCCGGATAATTGTGGCACGTTGTGTAAACATTTCGATGGAGTTTAAAAGGTTGGACATTGGTTTTGTTCTGTAACTTTTGTTACTATGTACGTTTTCTGTTCGCTTCAGAATATGAGTACCGTAATGGCTCCTCTACACGATGGCCCAGCGCTGGATCAGCGAGATGACCATACGATGGTTGAGAGCACGCACTATGCAATGGGCCACGTGTAGACTGTAGATGCGTACGCACCATCGCTGGCCTTTGATGTGCAGACGAAAAACTGACACCGTGGCCATCCCATCGCCATCCCACCGTGCCATAAGCCATCCGACACTACTACCAGAGGGTAGAGAGCTACACGCTGGCCTATCTTAGTGGGACAGTATGATGGCCCATCGTGTAGAGGATCCATCTACTATCTGAAGTTTTGCTATTACTAATTATGAAACGAAGCTTTTACGATTTATGAAACGAGTCGCTGGCAGACAGGTAGCGGTCTTAAAGATTCCTATCCAAGACCGTAAAAAGCGCCTTAATTACTCCATTCAGAATAATCTTCTCTTACCTACAACCATTATATTTTCCAATATGCAAATCAATTGTTTTTGCATAATCTTTATAATATGTGTTTAGAAAATCTTATAATAAGTAAATTAAAAATTACCTAACGGAAGTAGATTAGAGTATGTTTTTTTTTTATAGAAAATATTTTTTGTCGAGCTGGTTCCCTATGTTTGATGGAAATAAAAGCAGTTGTCTCCAAGATATTCAATTATCACATTGGAACTAGTGACATGATCTTAATCGAATATTTTTTTTATTTTAAACGAAATAAATATCATATACAAAGGAAAAAATTAGCAAGGTGTCCAGTGCCCGGGGCTTTGTTTACAAAACGAATTACTAAGTAAAATATTAATTATAATAAAATAAACAACGAACATTGATAAACAGTAATGATTCCAGCCCCGGGCACTGGGAGGCCTTGGTCATTTTTTCCTTTGTATATTATATTTTTTTCGTTTATAGTTTTAGATAGTAGTGTGACTACTTGTAAAAAAACACAAATTAAAATATTTTCATAAGAAAGTAACTTAATTCGTGCTTAGTGTTTTTTTTTTCGTTTTATTTATTCCCAACAAATAGTAAAGTAAATAAGCAAATTCAAACTTTGCCCCAGTAAAGGTTTCCGTGTAATATCTATAATGCGTGGATTGCCTCGTCCACTTCAGCGCGAGCGAGGGTTTTCACAAAGACATTTCCTTCGGGAATTTCAATTTGGCGCCGATACGGCGAGGCGATCGATTGCTTGATCTCACCCAGACTTTGTCGTGTTAGTATACTGTATTCAGGAAAACAGTAGGTCTGGAGGCAGGCATTGTTTTCTTCCTTCTCTCCTATTATTAGTAATATTACTTTGTACTAGCTACTTGTACATATTTGCATACATACATACATTCGGGTTTAAATATGCATAAGTGACGCTCCACTAGTCACTACCTCACTACATTATTATTTTGTAAGTATTATATTCTTTGGTACATACCTACTTACGAAGATAGGAGTTACCTTTTTAATAAGAGATAATTATCTTTTCGAAAGGACAATTTAGGTACGTCATCTGCCGTTGTTTAATATTTTATGTAGATTTCTTATCCAGCCGTGCTAGCACATGATTGGCGCAAGAGTATCTCGCCTCGACATAGACTACCCGTCCCACTTTAATTCATACAGTTAGTAAAAAAAGGGTAGTCTATCTCGCGGCGAGATACTGTCGCGTCAATTCACTAGGCGCACGAGGCTGTTGGAACTGTCTCGCACGCGACGCATCAGGGAGGCAGTTCTTTTGCGTATTATCGCACCGAAGCAAGTAATGGGCGATAATGAAGTAGGTAAATACATTCAGCACAGCTGTACAGCGAGCTGCAAAATTGAATGTATCGTGTGCATTGTGAATGAATTCATTAATAAAATGGCCATGCAGCTGAGTGTACATAAACATTACAAAATACATCACATCCTACTGTTTCCACATTCACTGCCTCGTCTCGTCGAACTGTTCAACCGAAAAAATATTAAAAATTGTGCGCGTTATAGAACCGAGTGTGAACGTTCGTATTGCGAGAAAACAAATTAGGGGAGAATGGGGCGTAATGAACCGTGTTGCAGCGAAACTTTACAGTTCATAAGAAAAGAATGCCCCCAAGCCCTGGGAGCCCCGATAATCAGGCGTCTGTTTCATAAACTTGACAATTGACACTGATAATTTCCTGTACATTTCTGCGTCGGTAAGTAACGACGGTACAATGATTACAATGGTACTTAGAATGATTACGCGGCAGTAATGCGTCATATCAGAAACTAACTGTAAAAGATAAGTAGGTACTTATGTAAAATTGTTGAAAAGGAAACATTATGTCAATTATACAGGTAGGTAACAAACTAGGTAAGATATTTAGATTTATAGATTTTCTTATATCTATTTGTGTTTTGTCTATATTTGTCACTTTAGGTCTAATTTGTCATAGCTTACGGTTTTTTTTTCTTGTAGTTGTGTCCACAATATGTTGAAAATTTTAAAGTAAACGCAATCAAAGTAATAATGACATAACGAGCAGCTAATAAAATCGCTAATGCGAATTTACTATTGTGATTCATAAACTATCGTTTGTTAGTCAAGGGACTAGTTAACAAATGCGTACCGTTGCGAGCTCGCTAACAGTTAATAGATTTCAAAAAATCGACAATGTCAATGAAACATCACTCCTCTGTCACAACTCCCCTCGGTCTCCCCTACTTACTATTTACCTAAAAAGAGGTCAGGTTAAGTATATTTCCGCCAACATTCTCTCAAACCGTTATTCCTAAAACAAGACATGGTACGAGTACTTACCTACTATTAACGAATTCCTAGCTAAAACAAAGTGAAGTAATCGAGTTGTGAACGAACTAATTATGAACGAAGTTATCTAAGCGTGCAGGTGCGAACGATTCGCTCATTCGTTCTTCTGCTCGCAGAATCAGAGACAAATAAATAATGTAGACTGACAATTCTATACAGTCGCGTTCTTATTCATTGTTGATAATGATAACCTATCGCGTTTGCTTAATCAACCCTGTTTCGCTTTAATTCCTACAAATTTTACATGGTAACAACGACGGACTAACTTTAATTATTTATTTATGTGGTGCTAAAAAAATCTTTACTGATCTGTCAAGTCGAGAAGAACCAACAAAACAGACACAGCCGTAGATACCCTCTTTTCTCAAAAGTCAGTGAGGGCATTTCGACTACTCTTCGTTTAAAACAAAACTGATCATGAATATTCAGTGATCAAGAGGGCATAATTATTTGCAACGTAAGTATGTTTTCCATTAATAGGTACCTACCTAAAAAAAATTTACAGTTTAAAAATGGTGGAGGCGGATCTGCGCGAACTGCGAGTCAACAGATGGCGTGGCGTGAACTAGCGCAGGAGTCAATCAAAGCAGGACCGAGAAAAGTGGCACATGTATTGTGTCGGAACTCGTAGGACAAGTCTCATTTTGGGCCACTGAGCCAACGGAGTAAGTAACCTAAGTTTAAAAATTATTGCAAGTCAAAATATCTTAATTTTATCACTGACACTCACTGTTCATCGATCACAATGTACAAGGTGTCAATAGATTCTTCTCAGTTGTAGGAGTAATAATATGGAGTAGGTTGAAATCGCTTGCAGGTGTTTAATTTCTTTAATTCAACTTGTTCGTACATATAGTAAAAATACATTAAATTTATAGGAACCTGTGTTTGATGACTACATCAACGTATGCGTCTCCCACTCGCTCGTCGTCACGTGTATCTCATGAATAAGCGGCCCTTCTGTAAAGGGAACGTCGAGAGGAGCGGCAGGTTCGAAATAGAGCAGTTCAAGAAATTATACTCTCCCTGGAAAATAAAACAGTACGTAGGTACGTACGTACTACGTAGGCGAACTACACGCGAACGCGAAGTGAAGCGATGCGGCGCGGGGTGAATCAATCCTTTGATATCTATAGAAGTGTGCTACGTGGGCGATCTCGTTGTGAACGCGAACGCCGCGCCGCGCCGCTTCGCGTTCGCGAGTTGTTCGCTTACGTAAGACTATAACTAAAAATCTCGGTTAAGATAGACTTTACCCTCAGTGTCCAAACTGATTGGACGTTAGGTATTCGGGATTCGAGATAAATCAAACATTGTACAATAAGTAGGACTACCATTTTAATATAGGGACTACTTGATTATAAAGAATGTAAGAAAAATAGTGGGGATCCGTTTAAGGGCATATTCGGTATTGTTTACTGATTAGGAAAAAGTAATAGAAAGTTTTTTTGAAGCAAAAAAAAATATGGGGCTGAGCAGGTCATCCAAGTCGGCCAACCCTCCATAGTCCATACAAAGGCCAAAAATTTTTCGGGTCAAACATTTTTTCTTCTATTTTTTTTTTATCAGAACAAGATACCGAATATGCCCACTATTTTTGTTACATCTGTAGAGAAATGGATTGGTTATTAATGTTATTAGAAAACAAAATCCTCCTAATGAGGGCACCACTGGTCGATCGTCGCTCTTTGTGAGTTTGCTCCAATTAGCTCCATGCATGAATTTATTTTTATTTTTGGATTCATAATTTATATCGTTGGAACCTTAACATAATTTTATTAAAAAATATTTAAAATGTTGAACATTTTAGAGTGGTTGAAACGCTCATAATTTTTGGCGCGAATTCGACAGAGCGTGATGACGTCACACGTTGGGCGGCCCAACTGACGTTTGCTACTAATGACACTAATCTGTCGAACGCGTGACGTCACGTGGCGTTTCGAGCGTTTCGCTCACTAGCTTTTCACTTTTTGTACTTTTTATTTATAATTTTAAGTAATTAAATGGTAATTTAAAAACGGAAATGCATTTGTAACATGATATAACGGTAACAAACATCCGAATAAAACATATTTCGTTCAAATATAAACCATGCATGAGGCTAATTGTGGTGGTTGGTGACCCACGCATTTGATTACAATAGGTAAGCATAACAATGTTTTTTGTCAAAAATTTCATTTTTGATACAAGCTGTTATCGCTGACTGTACTTTCCTTTTCACAGGCAACTAATACTCATCGAGACAATTCTAACAACCTCAGACACAATTCTATACATAAACGAAGTATAGTATACCAGACATAGAAAGTACCTATATGGTCATGCTAAGTTTCATGTAAATTAAGCATGTCGTTTTAAAATGAGAGCGTAACTTAGATTGTATGGGTGCGGCTTTGTGGTGACGTGTTCGTGTTACTGTGACCCTTAAGCCTTATTACTTACCTTTGGAAAAGGACACGAAGAAGCGTTAAAATATTTCATGTAGAAAGGCTTTAATACGTCATATTGAGGATTTGAAAAAAAATCGCACAGTCTGAAGCGCATTACGAACATGCTGGGCCGGTACTCATTGCTCAGGAACTCGTAAATATTAATGGTGCACTGTAAAATAATGATAAAAACTTATGAGCTAACTACATATACGGGGTGTAATTGTTTAGGTGATAGGTACAAGATATACCTATTATGTGTGCAGTGCTGTGACTGCTCCTTCGGTCAATGTGTTTAAAAACAGATTGGACAAGTGGCTTTTAAGCAATAATGTAAAAGTTAATAACCATAGCAATGAGTATAATCTGGTAGACATACGACATACATATATGAGTCACTCCATATGAAGGTACGCTGACTGATTTTAGATTTTATTGAGAGAAATCAGTATTTGGTATGGGGATTTCTTTTTGAATAATTTGCTTTCAATCGGCACTCATTGAAAGTTTGAAATGCCAGTATCTTTGGCACTATGCCCCAGGGGCCCTCTTTAGATGTAGTTTTTTTGTTTTTAATTAGTTAAGTTTATATTATATTTATATTTACATTTTAATAACAAAACTTCCGTGAGACACAGACATATTAAACCCCCTGCCACCACCGGCGCCCGCGCCGAGTCATCGGGCGCGGAGGGCTGCGGCCCGCAGTTTGCGCCGGTCCGTCACCCTCGACGCAAGCTCCTGATGACGCTAGTCGGTACGGAGTTTTCGACTTAAAATACGTGAGTGACCCGTTATTAATATATTTTATATTTACATTTTATTCCTTTCTTTTACTTAAATCCTAATACGAGTAATGGATTAGGTAGGAAGGCCGTCCTACACAAGTTACACTAAGAAATTTGTTATTTTGTCGAAATTATGACATTCAAAATTGGTAGGTTATGTCGAGTGTGTTTAGTATGGGAACTTATGTACTTTACACTACAAAACATGTCAAGATCTTTACCTTTATATATATACAGGTATGTACGATTATCGGAAATACCAACCAACAGACCAATATATACTATATATTAGTTAATTGGTTAATATTTCCGCCTGTTTCGCATTGTAACCATCAAGTAAAGAAACAGCCGCGGACTGCCCTGTATCTTTACCTGATACAATGTGAAAATCCGGTTTCGAACCTGTAACTGTCAGATTAAGAAAATGCGTACAAATAATTGTCAGATTAAATATTTACTACAATGAGAGTTTCACGTGGACCAAAACTAACCAAATCCACGATCTACTTAACGATTGCTTTTATTCCCACCAACCCCTTACCAACATACCAACATAGGCAACTAAAAGTGGTTAAAGTAGAACTCCACGGGTAGCAAGATATGAATTCTATCTTAATCTGACACACTCGAGTAACTCTAAAAAAAATCTCCTTGGGCTCCCCTACTACAATAAATAAAATAAAAAGTAAATTCACCACAAAGTCGTTTCCAAACTCAGTTAAGAGTTTCAGACGAATATTTATGTAGTGGATGGGATCTCGACGGCTGTATCTCTGGGCTGTTATGGTCGCATACTCAACGTATTTAGGATTCCGGTACGTAATGTTTGGATGCTCAAAGTCGATGTAGTATGTCTATAAAAATTAAAAATAATTAATACCTTTTGCAGAAATCGCGAAGCGTCTGGTTGACGTAACTGGTGACCGAAGAGCTGTCGGCTTCCTCGCACAACGTATCATCATTGCGATGCAGCGGGGAAATGCCGCCAGCATCCTTGGTACAATGCCTCAAGGGCCTTTTTTAGATTTAAGCTAGTTATTAATTTCGTTTACGTAGTACCACTGTATACCGGGTGTTTGCTGTAACAGGAGCATTAAATTAAGCTGTAGACTGTACTCCTCAAACTGACCAACATTTATTCAGCAACTTTTAAAAATAACTTGTGTTTTGATTTTCATTACACTTTAGTTTATTTTAAGACGCAATGTATTGCAAAATTTGTTATGTTTAAAGAGTGACAAGCAACGTCAAACACACAGATGGCAGCGTACATTGAAAATAATATTTAATTAGTATGAAAAAGGCATAATCTAAAAATTTCATAATTTTAAAAAGTTGCTGAACAAATGTTGGTCAGTTTGAGGCGTACAACCTCCAGTTTAATTTAATGCTCCTGTTACAGGAAACACCCGGTATATCTTGTATGTAAATAATAATAATATTAATAATAGCCCGCAGGGCAGCTTGTGGCGAGCTGTTGGGGAGTAACGACCCCACGGACCCGAGTGCTCCCAAGAGTCGGTCAGGGTCTCCGTCTCCGGCGTGTCTTCGTCGGTCGGAGTGGACCCCAAGGGGACCCGCAGGACTCTCAGCTCTGGCTTGCCTTCATTGGCTGTCCAGAGAGGAGTCGCTAGAGCTATATGCTCCAGGGGTGGAAGTGAAAGATGCATAAGACGCGAGTTGGCACAGTGGCTGCTAACAGCCACTGGGTAGAAAGCGGCGCGCACCTCTCGACACCCCTGAGCCGCTCACACCGGTGTTGCTCCTGGTCGTCTTCACGACGGCAGTTTCAGGGGCCCATCTAGTCAGCGGCGAGTCACCGCCTGCCTCGATAACGTGTACAACATTGTTATGGCAGGTGTCCGGACCTCTCAGCAATAGCCCAATCTTTTGACCAGCCAAACTTCAACACCATAACCGGCACTCTTTTCCACTGTGTTTATAATAGCCCCTACGTCTGTTGGAACCGATTTACGGGTATCTATTTGTACCCGTGAATGAGTTCTAGCAGGTGTAGTACATAACAACAAACTTCTCCAAAGGGCTTCTACGTGTTGGATCTGTATCCCCACGCACGCCTATCAAATGACCCGGATGTATATACCCGTGAGTTTATATGAGATACAAATAATAATAATAATCTCATTGCAAAGCTGATCTGCTTCAGGGGGGGGCAACAATCGCCCCCGAGTAATGCGCTTTGTGAACCAGGCGTTCGCGGGGACGGATGTCAGGCCTCGCGACTACATGGCTAATGTCACAGAGCGCATCGACTTTCTAAAGCAGAAAGTCTATGCATGGGCAAACCGTATTCGCCGCTACAAAGAGCGTGTGGATCGATTCCAGCAGAATCGTCTTTTTCAAAGTGACCAAAGGAAGGTATACCGAAGATGGGAGGAAACCGATCCTCGTGTGTCCGACGTGCGGCTGCCGGATGTTACTGCCATGACTGATTTCTGGCGTAACATTTGGTCGGTGCCCGTTGAACACACGGAGGGCGATTGGATAAACGTTGTCGAACGTGAGTGCGAGAACATCGAACCTATGGGGGCTGTCACCATCAGCCCCGATGACGTAAGTTGTGCTGTCCGTACGACCCAGAACTGGAAAAGTCCTGGACCGGACGGATTGCACAACTTCTGGCTAAAATGGTTTCGATGCTCGCACGAACGGTTGGCAACGCAGTTCCAACAAGCCCTAGAGCTCGGTTCCCTCCCACCTTCCCTAACAACTGGTGTAACCTTCCTGCTCCACAAGTCCGGTAGTACCACGAGAGCGAAGAACTATAGACCGATAACGTGGTTGCCTACACTCTACAAGCTCCTTACATCTATTTTGAGAGCAAAAATTAACGCGCACATTGTCGCTAACAACATTTTGGCCTCCGCTCAAAATGGATGTAGGGTTGGGTCCCGAGCTCCTCCTCATAGACATGACCATATGCCAGCAAGTTCGGCGGAACAGGGGGGCCCTCTCGGCCGCCTGGATTGACTATAAGAAGGCCTATGGTTCGGTGCCTCACTCATGGCTGAGAAGGGTATTAGAGCTGTATAAACTTGATGCAGCTTTAATATCCTTCCTAAGTGCGTGTATGAGGCAGTGGATCACAGTCCTTCGTCAACCAGGAGGTGGAGATGCCCGCCCTGGCCCGCAGGACTCTATAAGGACCGAGCGAGGAATATTCAGGGTGACAGTCTGAGTCCCCTGTGGTTCTGCCTAGCTCTGAATCCTCTCAGCACCCTGCTGAAGGATTCAGGGTCAGGTTGCCGGCTTCGGAGAGAGGGTGAAGTCATTTCTCACCTTCTGTACATGTATGACCTCAAGCTATTTGCGCCAAATAACCAAGACTTGATGGTGCTATTGAAAACAACAGAAGTTTTCAGTACCGCCATCAGAATGGAGTTTGGTGTCGATAAGTGTGCGGTTATGCATGTACAGCTGGGGGAGGTTGTAAATTCAACAAGTTTACAACTTTCTGAGACAATGTCTTTCAGATCTATCTCTGAATCAGAAACCTATAAATACCTTGGTATGTCACAGTCGTTAGGTATTGAGAGCGAGGGTATTAGACGGTCGGTGAAGGAGCGCTTTTTCAGTCGGCTCACAAAAGTCCTTAACAGTCTTTTGTCAGGAGGCAACAAAGTGCGCGCCTTCAACGCCTGGGTAATGCCCTTACTCATATACTCCTTTGGCATACTAAGGTGGACTCAGACCGAGCTGGACGCCCTGGATCGGAGGGTCCGTCTAATGCTCACTACACACCCACCTCGTCAGTTATGAGATTGTACATCCCACGGAAGTGTGGAGGTCGAGGCTTCCTTAACGCCAAAGATCTCCACAACCGCGAGGTGTGCAATCTCAGGAATTATTTCCTTAACAACGAGTGTGGGATGCATCGTGATGTGGCGGCAGTGGACAGGAACTTCACGCCGCTCTCCTTGGCAAACGAGAACTAGCACAAACCTGTGGTACAAAGTACTGCGGGCCGCAGGGCGGTATGGGAGAGTAATGTGCTACACGGGCGGTTCTACAAGGCCCTCATGGGACCCGATGTAGACCTGCTCGCGTCGGTGAACTGGTTACGATTCGGGGACCTCTTCGGAGAAACCGAGGGTTTTGCCTGTGCAATTGCGGACGAAGTTATGATGACGAACAACTATCGGAAATATATCCTGAAGGACGGTACGGTCGACATTTGTCGGGCATGCCGCCGTCCCGGAGAGTCACTCAGGCATATCATTTCCGGTTTCTCATCTTGCTAACGGCGAGTACTTGCACAGACATAATCTCGTAGCCAGGATTATTCACCAGCAGCTTGCTCTTCTATACGGCCTTGTGGACCGCGAAGTACCGTACTACAAGTATTTACCTGTGCCAGTTCTCGAGAATGGTCGTGCCACGCACTATTGGGATCGATCTATCATCACTGACAGGACTATTGTAGCCAATAAGCCTGACATTGTGATAATAGATCGATCGCAGCGCCGGGCCGTGCTCGTCGATATCACCATCCCCCATGATGAGAATCTCGTGAAAGCCGAGAAGGACAAGTCCAGTAAGTACCTAGACTTGGCTCACGAGATAACCGCCATGTGGGATGTTGATTCGACGATCATTGTCCCGATAGTCGTTTCAGCGAACGGTCTCATAGCGAAGAGTCTCGACCAACACCTTGAGAGACTCTCGCTAGGTGGTTGGATCAAGGGTCAGATGCAGAAGGCGGTGATCTTGGACACGGCGCGGATAGTCCGCCGGTTCCTCTCTCTGCGGCCCTGACCACTGGCAGCTTGGGCCCTACCCCGCTGCCGGCGGCACCCTAGGTTAGGTTTTTTATAATGTGTTTATATATTTTTTTGTAATGTTTAGTAAGTGTTTTTGTATTTTACTTTATATGCATGTTATAAAACCCTAACCTAAGACACAAAATAAATAAAGGAAATAATAATAATAATATATTTAAAGCAATAAAAAAATTACGAGACGTCTGTCATTGTCAGAGCGGTTTTTTTTTGACGAACAACTATCGGAAATATATCCTATGACGAACACCTATCGGAAATATATCCTGAAGGACGGTACGGTCGACATTTGTCGGGCATGCCGCCGTCCCGGAGAGTCACTCAGGCATATCATTTCCGGTTGTTCTCATCTTGCTAACGGTGAGTACTTGCACAGACATAATCTCGTAGCCAGGATTATTCACCAGCAGCTTGCTCTTCTATACGGCCTTGTGGATCGCGAAGTACCGTACTACAAGTATTTACCTGTGCCAGTTCTCGAGAATGGTCGTGCCACGCTCTATTGGGATCGATCTATCATCACTGACAGGACTATTGTAGCCAATAAGCCTGACATTGTGATAATAGATCGATCGCAGCGCCGGGCCGTGCTCGTCGACATCACCATCCCCCATGAAAAATCGAAAATGTACTCAAATGGTCACACGATAACGGTATAATATTGAACACCGAAAAAACCAAATTTCTACTCATTCAATCACCATATATAAAACCAAGTCAAGAGCCCATTAAAATTATTGGTCATACATACGATTGTTTACATGTCGAGAAGCGGGACTGTAAATGTAACTTAATAGAAGTAGTTGATAAATTTAAATACTTAGGCCTAACTATAGATAAACACATTAATTGGAAAATACACATAGATACAGTATGTAATAGACTACGGTGTATATTATGTAAAATTATTAGTTTAAAAAATATAGTTAATAATAAAATATTACGAATGTTATACCATGCACTGGCTGACGCTGTTATTGGATACGGGTTAATAGCTTATGGACGCACCTTCAAAACTTATTTGTATAAAATATTAAACTTACAACTACGATTGATAAAAAATATAATAGACAAAAAAACTAGAGCAAACTGTAGTAACGATTACACGATCTTATTTAAGAAATTGAACATCCTGCCAGTGCATGATAAAGTTAAGTACTTAATAGCAACTGATCAATTTAAAAATCCCGAATTCAAAACTCCGCGAGTATACACCCGAGCGTCGAGGGGGTTAAAACGTCGTAAATACGTGGAACCAACCGCTAGTAACTACTATGGTAAAAGGACGCGCAAGTATATCACACCGCGAATAATGAACAATTTATCAATAGAAGACGAGTGTGCTAGTAAAAACATCTTTAAATCAATAATTAAGAAGTTGCTATTGGGTACAACGCATGACTAAATATATAAGATAGGTAAATATTGTATATAAATAAATATCCTTTATTGCACCAAAATCATACATTTTACATACATGTAAAACTACAAATAAATTCTTAAAGAATAACAACAACATATATACCTACAACTTACACTTTGATAATGTAATATAAAAGTATTAACCTTAGTAATATAAGTTAATCATTAAATTTAGATTAAGGTACTAACATTGAAAATGAGTGCACCATTTCGCCGTTAAACGCAAGTTTGGCGAAACTTGTATAAGTTTAAAATGTGTTATACTTTTGAGTGTGGGATACATTGTGACGTGGTGGCAGTAGACAGGAAACTCACGCCGCTCTCCTTGGCAAACGAGAACTGGCACAAACCTGTGGTACAAAGTACTGCGGACCGCAAGGCGGTATGGAAGGATAAGCAGCTACACGGGCGGTTCTACAAGGCCCTCACGGGACCCGATGTAGACCTGCTCGCGTCGGTGAACTGGTTACGATTCGGGGACCTCTTCGGAGAAACCGAGGGTTTTGCCTGTGCAATTGCGGACGAAGTTATGATGACGAACAACTATCGGAAATATATCCTGAAGGACGGTACGGTCGACATTTGTCGGGCATGCCGCCGTCCCGGAGAGTCACTCAGGCATATCATTTCCGGTTGTTCTCATCTTGCTAACGGCGAGTACTTGCACAGACATAATCTCGTAGCCAGGATTATTCACCAGCAGCTTGCTCTTCTATATGGCCTTGTGGACCGCGAAGTACCGTACTACAAGTATTTACCTGTGCCAGTTCTCGAGAATGGTCGTGCCACGCTCTATTGAGATCGGTCTATCATCACTGACAGGACTATTGTAGCCAATAAGCCTGACATCGTGCTGATAGATTGAACGCAGCGCCGGGCTGTGCTCGTCGACGTCACCATCCCCCATGATGAGAATCTCGTGAAAGCCGAGAAGGACAAGTCCAGCAAGTACCTAGACTTGGCTCACGAGATAACCGCCATGTGGAATGTTGACTCGACGATCATTGTTCCTATAGTCGTGTCAGCGAACGGTCTCATTGCGAAGAGTCTCGACCAACACCTAGAGAGACTCTCGCTGGGTGGTTGGATCAAGGGTCAGATGCAGAAGACGGTGATCTTGGACATGGCGCGGATAGTCCGCCGGTTACTCTCTCTGCGGCCCTGACCACCGGCAGCTTAGGCCCTGCCTCGCTGCTGGCGGCACCCTAGGTTAGGTTTTTTATAATGTGTTTATATGTATTTTGTATTGTTTTGTAAGTGTTTTATATTTTACTTTTATATACATATTATAAAAATCCTAACTTAAGAAAAAAGATTAATAAAAAGAAATAATAATAATAAATATTCTTTAAATAAAGTGTTTATCTATACCTAGTTATTAAAATGTTAAAGAAACACTAGGTATTGATAATAATAAAATGTACCCAATTGGCACAAAATACATATACACGGTATTTTCTTTTAAACTCCGTTAACTTCGGGGTATGGCTACTACATTAATGGAAACTGAATGGCATAGTATTTTTTTTTGTAAAAAGTAATTAACAGCGTTGTTGTAACACGGACATTATATTTAAATCCTCCAAACAATTAATAGTAGATTGTGTTACAAGGGAGCAAAATGACATATTTACGGCGAGGGCGTACATTGAATCCTAAACGAAGCGAAGGATTCAAGTGTGTTACGCCCAAGATGGAAATAATTTTGCTACCATGTGACACATACTGCTTTTCACATCACCTATGAGGTAATTATGATGTTACAAATATTATTTAAGCTAAAAAAATAATGTGCAAAAAATGTAATAATAGTGCCCTACAACAGATAAGTGTTACTTTGATCCCTCCTAGCAAGGAAGAAAAGTGCCAATCTGATCCGTCCTAGCAGGGAAGAAAAACCCCTTTTTCGAACTATGACATATCACAATGACATTTCGAATATCGATCGTCCGAGATAGTACTTGCCGTTAGTAGCAAATATGTACTCATACTAAACACTAATCAATATGTAAACTGGCCCTAAGGCAAGTGTACACGCTCGTAGGGGCTTGTCAGATAAAAATAAATCATTCATTACCTATCTCCAAAACGGAGTTAATTAGGATACCGGTTTCTTTGAGAAAGTTATTTAATTTAAGCTCAGCAATGCAGCCTTGAAATTAACGGATTTAAAAAAACACCATGTATAAGGGGTATGGCCACCAGCCACTCATTTGACGACGGTGGAGAAAAGCCTGAGAGAGCAAGGGATAAAGGACCGCACACCTGGCACTAAACCGTGCAGAATGGAAGAAGAGGACAGGGAGGGCCGACCCCAAGTAAATGGGATAAGGTCTGGGAAGAATAAGAAGAAGTATAAGGGATATGGCACACTGCGTCCGATTCGCACGACGAGTGTCGTCCGACGTGCGAGAGGGACGTCGCTATAATACGCACATAGCGTTGTCTCGGTCAAACTTCGAAGCGACGTGCGAATCGGACGCAGTGTCCCATGCCCCTAACCCATTGAAAGCGTTCCTACTAATGATATCTAATAACCAAATTACTGACCAGTTCCTTGGCGGTGAGCATTGTCGCGTAAAAGATGACGAGCAGCGTCGGCCACATCTCTTACAAAACCAGTCTACCAAGAGAAACCCAACCAGGACAAAGACTGATATCGGAAAGTGTCTGAATGTCAGGGTTTCTAGTGGTCACTTGATTCGATAAAGTATTCAAATGTTGTACCTGAAATAGTCTGTACCGCACTGAATCTAATGTTGTTGATCGCGCTATTTTATGCATTTTAGGATTCCGTAGCGAAAGGGTTTGGAAACTGATAGCGGGCTCTGTCTCAGGACCCGTAATTGTAGACGTTTGGAATCTTAATATTTATGTGAAATCGGGTACATTTAGATATAAGCCTACACTTCGATATTATAATAATATACAAAAATATACTGTCAGGTATACAATTTAGTTACGCTTTCTCACACATCCACAAATATCATATTTATTATTCATGTTTTATTGAAAAACACATTCGTAAAAAAATTTTTTTTATAAAACGAATACCGAACCAATATAGAATTTTTAGACTGAATTTAAATTGCATATGGCATCATTAAAATACAATGCTATCACTTTTAAAATCAGCAATAATTAAGTTGAATTACCATTTATTTATCGTTAGAACAATCTAGAGTTCGTAATGTTTTATTGTGAAGTGTTTCGCTTTCATGGGCCGGTCAATCAAGGTTATACAAAAGCAGACTAATGCAATCATTAGTCTGTTTTTGTATAACCTCGGGCCTGTCGACCTGTCAATCAACACTACTATGTTTATAACCGACCGGGGATATAAAATACAGCTATGAAGAAGAGTACGTAAATGTAAGGGCCGATACAGACGGACTGTAACCCGACTGCAATTTGTATGGGAACTGCACGCCGACTCGCCGCGCTGGCCCAATATTACAGGGTTCTATGTTTCACTTTTATCAAACTGAAATTTGAACTTTATCATAGTGACGTTGAGTCGACTTTCGACTATCTTGAAAATGTAACAAACAACCCTGTAATATTGGGGCAGCGAATACAAGTTGCAGTCGGGTTACAGTTCGTTTGTACCGGCCTGAAGGCCCTAATTAATGGCATTACCTTATTCAGCAGAGGTAAAAGCTTGTTACAAATTATATGGAGCTGTGCCAACTTTTTTTTCAGACAGTCTTTGTCAATCACTTGTCTTTGTTGAACGAAATAACTACTACTTGTATTGTCTTTATATTTTCTATTTTTAGCTGTTTTTATATTTTCTAGTCCACTAATACGTTTTGTACATTCAGGCCGGGCTTCAGCTCAAAGGTAGTCACGTTTTTTCATTTGTAGTCTACCTCTTTCGCACTCATGACATGTTCATATAAGTCAGTGGTTCCTAAAGTTGCCTGGGCTCCGACCAACCTATATAAATCGGTAATTACGATTATTTGTGTATCGTACATCTATAAAAACAATATCGAATGTTGCCTTTGGAAACTTAAAGCAGAAAGAAAAAACGCCTCTTCTTTGACAGGCGTTCCGTTCCATTCAGACAACTTATTAAGAACGGTTTTTCAATAATCAATATAAAAAAATAAACGTGTTATAATGATGAAGAGGAGAGTAATAAAATATGAAATATATGAAATATGTATATGTATTCGTGTATTCAGTAGGTTTTTATGTTGATTACGACGTTTAAAGGAAACTAATATTAACACTCATCAATAAGTAGTCATGAAATGGATCAAGTATAAATTTTAAAAAATTGGAAAAGTAAAAAGCACTAGTTCGCGAAAACCAACTTTCCGCACGCTAAACAGCTACGTAAAGTAGAACTTTTTAAGCAACTGTATTAAAATAGTTATTTGTTAACAAGGGTGCAAAGTTGTATTTTTACCCGCGAGTGTGGAACTGTAACACGAGAAGTAAAATACATTTGCACCCGTGTGTAACACAAAACTTTTCACCTCACTATAGCGAGGAAAGTGCAACATCCACAGGCGTTAAATCATCTTCATCACTGGAATCACTTATTTTTGTACGATATTATAACAGAACTCTTCACTTATTTTTGTACGATATTATAACAGAACACTGGAAATTCTGATTTTTACGAGTCGGTGAGAAGTGTTTTTAAGTAAAAAAATTGTTGACAATGTTGACATTTCTGTTCTGACATATGAAAAGTCAACGATGCGTTTTGAAATTGCATCGACTCAACTTGTGCGTTCAGAATTATATTTAACATCATTATAAAAAATCTAACGTTTCTTATGGAATTTTAAGGTTTATGACTTAAAAATATTAAACAAAGCTAAATTTGGTATTTTTCATTAGATTCTCAAACCATTTAATTAATGATAATTAATATCGAATGAACCATTATTATGAGCGTTTTACGTTTTGTTATCTGTCAAGCTACTTAAACACGCTCCATTCAAGGTCAAACTACTTTCCCTACTAGTGGATAAAATGCGTTTTTCCCCGCTTGTTTTAAAGGATAAAAGACGGCTTTCCGAGCTAGTGAGGGGAAAAGGTTTTATTCGGGTGGCGAACGCAGCAGCGTCACTGCTGCACTTGCTGCAGTGACGGCGTTGTCGTGCGCGATGTTTAGGTGAAATTCGGATCTTAACTGCACCTGCTTTACTCTTTTCATACATTACTGCATCGGCGTTGATATCGCCGATCGATATCTATCAATTTACTTGATAAATTAATAATGCCATAATGTGAATTGTATGTTTCTCATGATACTGTACGATATCTGTTTAGTGTACCTAATAAAGTAAAATAAAATAAAATTAATTGAGTAGCTTTCGCCTCCGCATTACTGCCGCATTCTACATTTTTTAGTGAATGGTATCAGTCGATCAAGTATGTTTTGAGGATCAAATGTCTGTATGGGACCCATTGTCTTAAAGCAATACAAAAGTTACAAATGATAGTGAAAGTCTGGCACCCGCACTTTACTGACGAAACGCTTCATACCAAATGACATTACATCGTGACGTCAGCATATAAAATAAATAAAAAATCGTTTATTTCAGTTCTGCATTGATCTATAACGGTGTTAGTATAAAAATCCTAAAAACTATGTTGAGTACTAAATTAATTAATTACAGTACAACTAAAAAATATATTTATCTCTAGGTAAAAACTAAAAGCTAGGTATTTGGTCAGACGTGACCACTCGGAGACCAGGAGCTCAGGTTGCCATGCTTTATTTCGCTCTCCCAATAGCCACCTCCACCCAAAACTTCGTAACAGGGCAGTCGAGGCGCTCGGCCAACACCCTGAGAAGACTGTTGCTGCTGCCGCGCACCCGTCTCAGCGTGCAGGCGATTCTTTTCCGCCTAATGGCGAAAAAGTCATCTACTCGCGCCTCAGCGAACATGCCGGACGCGCTTTATAGAACGGTCAAATTGAAGATGCTAAGTTTAATAATCGAAAAAAATATATGTCTAAAAGAAAATTCTTTTTTTTTTTTCAGGTAAAGACCATTATTTTATCATATTTACATAGTTAGAATTGTCGAAATTGTAGCGCAGTTGTTGTGTGACTTGTGTACATTGTAGAAAGCGCTGGTGACCTAGCGGTAAGACCGTGCGACTTTCAATCCGGAGGTCGCAGGTTCAAACCCCGGCTCGTACCAATGAACTCGGAACTTATGTACGAAATATCATTTGATATTTACCAGTTGCTTTTCGGTGAAGGAAAACATCGTGAGGAAACCGGACTAATCCCAATAAGGCCTAGTTTCCCCTCTGGGTTGGAGGAAGATCAGATGGCAGTGGCTTTTGTAAAAACTGGTGCCTACGATAATATTATATGTATATTATTATGTAGATATTACTATCTGTCCGTCTGTCACCAGCAGCGGCGGCTGGTGATTCTATATTATGGGTGTTCACTATCACAGTAAAAAACTACACATTCAATTAACCGACACAAAATACGGTCATTGAACTCTCTTATAGAATTTCGCTATTACGAATATCTTGACGACCGATAGACGCTAACTGCAGTTCATTTTACAAATGGATTCTAGGTTGTGAATGTTGTTTTAAAATTTTATGGAAATATGTGCTAAATTGTTAACACATCGGTTTCGGTCCAAGCAAACTCACCGCACAGCCGTCGCCCGGCCCGCCCGCGCCCGCTCCAAACAAGACATATGTACTTAGGTAGGTAACACGATAAACTAAAACACCTAGTTACTTTTATCACAGCGACATAACACAACCACGGTGTTTTTGCATATTGATCTTATTTAATGACATATAAGTTTTTGTTTTTGACGAACATTGTTACGAAAGTTCAAGGTTTTCCTTTTATATTGAACTCGAGTCGATTTTGTAAACTTTTTTCACATTCTCCCGTTAAATTCATTCATTTTAAATACCTCACAACAAACAAATTATGTGCACTTACTGCTTAAACTCTTGGTTAATTATTTATAATAAAAAAATGCCAAAATTCCATTCACGCGCGTACTTTAAAATTGACTACTAACTAGGTCTGTTTACAAACAAGTGACAATATGGCGCGCACAATACGCGCGCATTCGACGAGAGGGCGCAAGGTCAAACGGGCTACGGAGCGCCGCTCCAATTTTACCTCTTTCTTCATAGAAAATCTTCTGTTTCACGTGCGGAACTGTAGCGAAACTTCTCTTTCGCTCTCATTGAATTTCCTATTGATTTTATGTACTAAATCTTTTTCATAGGAGCGCAATCCAAAGCGCTCCGCTTCGCGCGTTACCTATGATTCCTATGAAATTATAGGAGTAGGCCGAGTAGTATAGGCCGTCTATAAACTTATAATGAATAAAGGTAATTATTTAATTGGTATTTTACTTTTGTACGATAGATCTTAAAGAGTAATATATTAATTAGGCACTATAATTTCATTATGATTATTTATGGGAGTGCACTGCACAAGCGCTCCTTAGAGGAAGCCGCGCCTGGTCACCAGGCTGTATCTCATGAACAGTGATAGCAAGAGAGTTGAAATTATCACAGATGTATTTTTGTTGCCGCTATAACAACAAATACTAAAAACTGAACAAAGAATATTTAAGTGGGGCTCCCATACAACAAACCTGTTTTTTTTTGCTTTTTGCGTAATGGTACGGAACCCTTCGTGTGCGAGTCCAGCTCGCTCTTGTTTAGAATAATCTAACTATATTTGTATGAGAGATTCACTTTTTAATGCCCGAATCTGACCTGTACCCGTACCATGAGTCACTGACAGTGTCAAAACTGACATAAATACGCTAACTTACGTAATTTACTTTCTATACATCTCGCTTGCACTAATATGCGAGTACGAGCAAGATGCATAGAAGTGACATTTTCAACCAAAAGGTACCACATTGTCGCTTGTCAATAAGGTTGATTTCAAATTGAAGCTGTAACGCCTTATTGACAACCGACAATAAGTACCATTTTGATTGAAATTGGCACAGAAAGTAAAGTTACGTTCTCGATAGCGTTTATGTCAGTGCCAAACGGTGGTAGCCACACAGGCCTTGGTTCAAGTCCTAAACTTAAAGCGAGACATAGATACGTATACCTATTTAACATCATCATCACACCTTTTT
Organism: Cydia strobilella; assembly: GCF_947568885.1. NCBI lineage: Eukaryota > Metazoa > Arthropoda > Insecta > Lepidoptera > Tortricidae > Cydia > Cydia strobilella. Next base: position 4,740,354 of record NC_086044.1, on the reverse strand, counting down.
TTTTTTTTTGTTAGGAGGGAAAAATGCATTACGCATACCACCCGGGTGCGGGGGGTGACCCGAGTGGTTATGTGGGACTCCCGTCTAGGTTAATGAGGCCCACGGTGTACCCACTAAAAAAAACCCCATATGCCGCCTCGCCACCCTATTGGTGGGGTTACAGGAACGCGTGCGCTTGTCATCTGCGACCCCACCGGCGGCAGCCGCCCACGAGCGCGGCTTCTTCGCGAATGCCCGAAGGCCCTTCACGCTAGGCGCGCCAGATGGTAACACGCGCCTTCCTCCTCGGCTTCCATTCTGTATTGTAGCGGACCCCCCCGAGCCCGCCACAAGGAAGCCACGGGCGCCAGGAATTTCCCCGGCGCCCGGCGACAGATCAGGTCTATGGTTCTGCCGCAAAACCACAACTCGGCTGCAGAGGACAGGGAGAACGGCACATCGACCGACACACCTCTTCCTCTGCAGCCCCACCAACGCCGCTACAGCGGAACGGCCCCGCCAAGTTCGCAGGGGATAGGGAGAGTGGCGCATCGAAATACCATCACTCCTCTTCCCCTGCGATCCCACCTCGGCCGCCGAGGATAGGGAGAACGGCTTACCGCAATACCGACACTCCTCTTCCTCGACGGTCCACCTTCGGCGCATCACAAGCGGGCTTAACCAGCCCACTTGGAGCGTCCTCCTCGGGCCAGCCCGCGCCTCAAACAGGCCGGCCCTGGTTGCCTCTTCGCTTCACCGTGGGTGACCAAGCCACGGTTACTAAGCCCCTCCACCACGACAAGGTGAGCAACCCGCGGGGGGATCATCATCACACCTAACCTAACCAGCATCAATCCCAATCAGCCACACTACCTGAGCTAAATGCTCCCCCAAAGGTGAAAGACAACAACCGATCGTCTGCCTCATATTTAACATCAATCAATCAATCAATTTATTTTATTTTCAGACCATGTCCATAGTGTTAGTGTACATTCCCTTAAGCCTATGTTAGTTAAACCTATACTAACTTATAATAACTTATAGACTAAGCCTCTGGATCCCATATGTACATTGTCCCAATGTTTCCAGAAGGCGCAAGCAGGCGAATCTAACACTAGGCGCACGAGGCTGCTGGAACTGTCTCGCACGCGACGCATCAGGGAGGCAGTTCTTTTGCGTATTATCGCACCGAAGCAAGTAAGCGATAATGAAGTAGGTAAATACATTCAGCACTGCTGTACAGCGAGCTGCAAAATTGAATGTATCGTGTGCATTGTGAATGAATTCATTAATAAAGTGGCCATGCAGCTGAGTGTACATAAACATTACAAAAGACATCCTACTGTTTCCACATTCACTGCCTCGTCTCGTCGAACTGTTCAACCGAAAAAATATTAAAAATTGTGCGCGTTAGAGAACCGAGTGTGAACGTTCGTATTGCGAGGAAACAAATTAGGGGAGAATGGGGCGTAATGAACCGTGTTGCAGCGAAACTGTACAGATCATAAGAAAAGAATGCCCCCTCAGAGCCCTGGGAGCCCCGATAATCAGGCGCCTGTTTCATAAACTTGACAATTGACACTGATAATTTCCTGTACATTTCTGCGTCGGTAAGTAACGACGGTACAATGATTACAATGGTACTTACAATGATTACGCGGCAGTAATGCGTCATATCAGAAACTAACTTTAAAAGATAAGTAGGTACTTATGTAAAATTGTTGAAAAGGAAACATAATGTCAATTATACAGGTAGGTAACAAACTAGGTAAGATATTTAGATTCATAGATTTTCATATATCTATTTGTGTTTTGTCTATATTTGTCACTTTAGGTCTAATTTGTCATAGCTTACGATTTTTTTTTCTTGTAGTTGTGTCCACAATATGTTGAAAATTGTAAAAGTAAACGCAATCAAAGTAATAATGACATAACGAGCAGCTAATAAAATCGCTAATGCGAATTTACTATTGTGATTCATAAACTATCGTTTGTTAGTCAAGGGACTAGTTAACAAATGCGTACCGTTGCGAGCTCGCTAACAGTTAATAGATTTCAAAAAATCAACAATGTCAATGAAACATCACTCCTCTGTCACAACTCCCCTCGGTCTCCCCTACTTACTATTTACCTAGAAAGAAAAAAATTAATATTCTCTCAAACCGTTATTCCTCGTACCTACTATTAACGAATTCTAGCTAAAACAAAGTGAAGTAATCGAGTTGTGAACGAACTAATTATGAACGAAGTTATCTAAGCATGCAGGTGCGAACGATTCGCTCATTCTTTCTTCTGCTCCCAGAATCAGAGACAAATAAATAATGTAGACTGACAATTTTATACAGTCGCGTATTTATTCATTGTTGATAATGATAATTACCTATCGCTTTTGCTTAATCAACCCTGTTTCGCTTTAATTCCTACATGGTAACAACGACGGACTAACTTTAATTATTTAATTAATGTGGTGCAAAAAAAAATCTTTACTGATCTGTCAAGTCGAGAAGAACCAACAAAACAGACACAGTCGTAGATACCCTCTTTTCTCAAAAGTCAGTGAGGGCATTTCGACTACTCTTCGTTTAAGACAAAACTGATCATGAATATTCAGTGATCAAGAAGACATAATTATTTGCAACGTAAGTATGTTCTCCATTAATAGGTACCAACCCAATTTTTTTTTTCCAGTTTAAAAATGGTGGAGGCGGATCTGCGCGAACTGCGAGTCAACAGTTGGCGTGGCTGCGCAGGAGTCGCAGGACCGAGAAAAGTGGCACATGTATTGTGTCGGAACTCGGAGGACAAGTCTCATTTCGGGCCACTGAACAAACGGAGTAAGGAACCTACTTACTTACTTACTGAATGGCGATGCGACCCAAAATAAGTCTTGGCCTCCGACACGAGTAAACGCCAGTTGTCTCGATCCTGCGCAATCTCCCGCCAGTTATCGGCTTGAAGATCGCGCAAGTCCGCTTCAACCACATCGCCCCATTGAGTAAGGAACCTAAGTTTAAAAATTATTGCAAGTCAAAATACCTTAATTTTATCACTGACACTCACTGTTCATCGATCACAATGTACAAGGTGTCAATAGATTCTTCTCAGTTGTAGGAGTAATAATATGGGGTAGGTTGAAATCGCTTGCAGGTTTTTAATTTCTTTAATTCAACTTGTTCGTACATATAGTAAAAATACATTAAATTTAGAGGAACCTGTGTTTGATGACTGCATCAACGTATGCGTCTCCCACTCGCTGGCCGTCGTTACGTGCATAACTTACGAATAAGCGGCCCTTCTGTAAAGGGAACGTCGAGAGGAGCGGCAGGTTCGAAATAGAGCAGTTCAAGAAATTATACTCTCCCTGGAAAATAAAACAGTACGTAGGTACGTACGTAGTACGTAGGCGAACTACACGCGAACGCGAAGTGAAGCGATGCGGCGCGGGGTGAATCAATCCTTTGATATCTATAGAAGTGTGCTACGTGGGCGATCTCGTTGTGAACGCGAACGCCGCGCCGCGCCGCTTCGCGTTCGCGAGTTGTTCGCTTACGTAAGACTATAACTAAAAATCTCGGTTAAGATAGACTTTACCCTCAGTGTGCAAACTGATTGGACGTTAGGTATTCGGGATTCGAGATAAATCAAACATTGTACAATAAGTAGGACTACCATTTTAATATAGGAACTACTTGATTATACAGAATGTAAGAAAAATAGTGGGGATCCGTTTAAGGGCATAATCGGTATTGTTTACTGATTAGGAAAAAGTAATAGAAAGTTTTTTTGAAGCAAAAAAAAATATGGGGCTGAGCAGGTCATCCAAGTCGGCCAACCCTCCATAGTCCATACAAAGGCCAAAAACTTTTCGGGTCAAACATTTTTTCTTCTATTTTTTTTTTTATCAGAACAAGATACCGAATATGCCCACTATTTTTGTTACATCTGTAGAGAAATGGATTGGTTATTAATGTTATTAGAAAACAAAATCCTCCTAATGAGGGCACCACTGGTCGATCGTCGCTCTTTGTGAGTTTGCTCCAATTAGCTCCATGCATGAATTTATTTTTATTTTTGGATTCATAATTTATATCGTTGGAACCTTAACATAATTTTATTAAAAAATATTTAAAATGTTGAACATTTTAGAGCGGTTGAAACGCTCATAATTTTTGGCGCGAATTCGACAGAGCGTGATGACGTCACACGTTGGGCGGCCCAACTGACGTTTCCTACTAATGACACTAATCTGTCGAACGCGTGACGTCACGTGGCGTTTCGAGCGTTTCGCTCACTAGCTTTTCACTTTTTGTACGTTTTATTTATAATTTTAAGTAATTAAATGGTAAAATAAAACTATGAAAACGGATTATATCGCGTATATTGAATTTATAATACATCCCGACGTTTCGAACTCTTTACAGCGTTCGTGGTCAACGGGTGACTGAGGAAAAATTACAAAATGCAAAAAATACCCACATACTAAAATAATGAACAATCATAGACTACAAACTTTAAGGCTGGTTGTACATGCAAAATCGGTTCATAAGGCTAGTTAAACACTATAATTATTTTTCAAGTAAAGATATATATATATACGCGATAAAAAAAAAAAAAAAAAAAAAAAAAAACTATGCCGGCTCCAACCCTACACCACGGACCCGAGAAGATTTAATTCCCTCCTAAATTGTAGGAGGGTATCCCAATATGGGACCGGCAACAAACGGCGGGACACATCTTTTCAAAACATCAGAATGTCCAGCATCATCCAACACTACGGTCTCACAGTCTATGTCTCGCTTGCTCCTTTATCAGGTGGACTACAGGATCCCAAGCTTTTATCGCGTATATATATATATCTTTACTTGAAAAATAATTATAGTGTATAACTAGCCTTATGAACCGATTTTGCATGTACAACCAGCCTTAAAGTTTGTAGTCTATGATTGTTCATTATTTTAGTATGTGGGTATTTTTGCATTTTGTAATTTTTCCTCAGTCACCCGTTGACCACGAACGCTGTAAAGAGTTCGAAACGTCGGGATGTATTATAAATTCAATATACGCGATATAATCCGTTTTCATAGTTTTATTTCATGAGTAACTATCGCGGTAACCGAAGACAATATTAATTAAATGGTAATTTAAAAACGGAAATGCATTTGTAACATGATATAACGGTAACAAACATCCGAATAAAACATATTTCGTTCAAATATAAACTTCATGCATGAGGCTAATTGTGGTGGTTGGTGACCCACGCATTTGATTACAATAGGTAAGCATAATAATGTTTTTTGTCAAAAATTTCATTTTTGATACAAGCTGTTATCTCTAGACTTATATTGACCAGGATATAGACCGTGATTACCTTTTGTATTATTTGTAAGCTCCCGATATTTCGACGCAGTTACATGCATCATGTTCACGGGTGACTGAAGATAGCGGGTGGGTGTCAAAGTTGTGTAGACAGCGCTCTGTCTACCCTCATTCTTGCGCGTTAGCTGTTATCGCTGACTGTACTTTTCTTTTCACAGGCAACTAATACTCATCGAGACAATTCTAACAACCTCAGACACAATTCTATACATAAACGAAGTATAGTATACCAGACATAGAAAGTACCTATATGGTCATGCTAAGTTTCATGTAAATTAAGCATGTCGTTTTAAAATGAGAGCGTAACTTAGATTGTATGGGTGCGCCTTTGTGGTGACGTGTTCGTGTTACTGTGACCCTTAAGCCTTATTACTTACCTTTGGAAAAGGACACGAAGAAGCGTTAAAATATTTCATGTAGAAAGGCTTAAATACGTCATATTGAGGATTTGAAAAAAAATCGCACGCTCTGAAACGCATTACGAACATGCTGGGCCGGTACTCATTGCTCAGGAACTCGTAAATATTAATGGTGATCTGTAAAATAATGATAAAAACTTATGAGCTAACTACATATACGGGGTGTAATTGTTTAGGTGATAGGTACAAGATATACCTATTATGTGTGCAGTGCTGTGACTGCTCCTTCGGTCAATGTGTTTAAAAACAGATTGGACAAGTGGCTTTTAAGCAATAATGTAAAAGTTAATAACCATAGCAATGAGTATAATCTGGTTGACATACGACATACATATATGAGTCATTCCATATGAAGGTACGCTGACTGATTTTAGATTTTATTGAGAGAAATCAGTATTTGGTATGGGGATTTCTTTTTGAATAATTTGCTTTCAATCGGCACTCATTGAAAGTTTGAAATGCCAGTATCTTTGGCACTATGCCCCAGGGGCCCTCTTTAGATGTAGTTTTTTTGTTTTTAATTAGTTAAGTTTATATTATATTTATATTTACATTTTAATAACAAAACTTCCGTGAGACACAGACATATTAAACCCCCTGCCGCCACCGGCGCCCGCGCCGAGTCATCGGGCGCGGAGGGCTGCGGCCCGCAGTTTGCGCCGGTCCGTCACCCTCGACGCAAGCTCCTGATGACGCTAGTCGGTACGGAGTTTTCGACTTAAAATACGTGAGTGACCCGTTATTAATATATTTTATATTTACATTTTATTCCTTTCTTTTACTTAAATCCTAATACGAGTAATGGATTAGGTAGGAAGGCCGTCCTACACAAGTTACATTAAGAAATTTGTTATTTTGTCGAAATTATGACATTCAAAATTGGTAGGTTATGTCGAGTGTGTTTAGTATGGGAACTTATGTACTTTACACTACAAAACATGTCAAGATCTTTACCTTTATATGTATATATACAGGTATGTACGATTATCGGAAATACCAACCAACAGACCAATATATACTATATATTAGTTAATTGGTTAATATTTCCGCCTGTTTCGCATTGTAACCATCAAGTAAAGAAACAGCCGCGGACTGCCCTGTATCTTTACCTGATACAATGTGAAAATCCGGTTTCGAACCTGTAACTGTCAGATTAAGAAAATGCGTACAAATAATTGTCAGATTAAATATTTACTACAATGAGAGTTTCACGTGGACCAAAACTAACCAAATCCACGATCTACTTAACGATTGCTTTTATTCCCACCAACCCCTTACCAATCAATCCACCAACATAGACAGCTAAAAGTGGTTAAAGTAGAACTCCACGGTTAGCAAGATATGAATTCTATCTTAATCTGACACACTCGAGTAACTCTAAAAAAAACTCCTTGGGCTCCCCTACTACAATAAATAAAATAATATTTATTAAATATTTTGGGGGATAGAAGCTGTTCGCGTCCGTGGGCTTTAGCTCTAGATACCCACACGTGTCCCCTGGGTAGCGCCAAATGAACAGCCCTTTCTGGTGGTAGGTTTTTTGACCGCGGCTTGTCACCACCCTCCTGTACTAAACCTCGCCGCTAAATGGCTTAAGCCGTGTTCCGGTGTGAAGTCAGGAGTAGCCATTAGGAGGAGGACGGGTCTGAATGGGACCGCTCTGCTTGCTTACCGGTTTCAGTGCCTTGGTTGGCTGTACCTGGTGCCTGGTCGCGGAGGGTAGCGGGATCCGAAGCACGGTTTTCCGTTGGCCGACCGCAGGTAGTTGGGGGCCCAAGTAGAGATTTCGCCAATCGTGAAAGGCTGCCCCGCCAACTCGCGAAAAATCCCGGAGATGCGCTGTCGTGCCGGTTGGCGACCGGAGAGAGGACCCGACAGACGTCTACGGGGGGGTTCGGGCGTCCCCGCAGTCTCCAGACCAGGAACATTTTATGTTCTGTGCAGTCAACTCTAGTGCACTGCTTGGTGAGTAGCATTGCACCTATTCAACTGCCGTCTTCCCCAGCCTATTCAAATTTAAAACAAACATGAAAAAAGTCAGAAAAAGAGCAAGTAAACACAGCGGAATGCACCTCCTCTCACTAAAAGTGCACCTCTCAAACATTCGAGGTCTGCACTCCAATCTCGCTGCGGTCCATCACCATCTTGAGACTGATAAGCCCCACCTGCTCTGTCTAACTGAGACCCAAATCAGGTGCCCTGCGGATGCGGCGTATCTACATTACCCAGGGTATACCCTGGAGCACACTTTTAAACCCCGCGCTGGTGTTTGTATATACGCCCGCGACAACATCTGCTGTCGTCGTCTTCGTAACCTTGAGGCGTCTAACTTCTCTACCTTATGGTTGCTGGTGGACTTGGGCGTGCAGCAAATTGTGTACGCCTTAATATATCGATCGCACAGTGGTGACCTGGAGACAACCAGGCTGTTCCAACATCTCACGGAGGCGGCGGAAGTTGCACAGCAACGATACCCGCGAGCACAGTTGGTTTTTCTGGGGGACTTCAATGCCCACCATGAGGAGTGGTTGTGCCCATACCAGTTTACTGACCATGCTGGGAGAGAGGCCCGCAAGTTTGCATTATCTCTCGATCTCACCCAACTGGTCGACCAGCCAACTCGTGTTCCGGACGTTGCTGGCCACACACCCAATTGCTTGGACCTTCTGCTGACAACAGACCCAGACAGGTACAATGTGTCTGTGTCATCCCCCTTGGGAACCTCTGACCACTGTCTGGTGAAATCTGTGTCGTTCCATTCCCCGCAGGATCGTAGCCCTAGAGGCTCACGCCGAGTGTGGCGATACAAGTCAGCAGACTGGGATGAGATGCGGCACTTCTTTGCGTCTTATCCTTGGCAGCAAACCTGTTTCATCAGTGATGATCCGTCGATCTGTGCGAATGCTATCACCGATGTGTTGCGTCTGGGCATGGAATACTATATTCCCTACTCAGACGTAGCAACCGGAGGCACAGCTCGTCCATGGTTCAACGCCGAGTGTGACCGGGCAGAAGCCCTTAAGCACGCGGCTTATTTATCGTGGGCTGATGCTCGTAGTCGTAAAGATCCGGATGTACAGGCAAAGAAGCAGTCGTTCAATAGAGCAGCTAAGTCTTGCAAGAAGGTTATACGGAAAGCCCGATTTCTTCACGTTCGCCGTGTAGGCGCCAAGCTAGCCTCTTACCCGTCAGGGAGTAAGGCGTTTTGGTCGCTGGCAAAGTCGGTTGAGTCGAATTTCTGTCGCCCCTCTTTACCTCCATTGCTGAGGCCAGATGGATCACTGGCGCATACAGCGAAAGACAAGGCAAACCTGTTTGCCTCTCTTTTCGCAGAAAATTCGCGTCTGGACGCTGGCGTCGCTAAGCCTCCCTCCTTGCCTACCTTTGGTGCTTCAATGCCCGAAGTAAAAATACACCAAAGGGAGGTATTGAAAGCACTGCGCTGTCTAGACGTGAACAAAGCTAGTGGTCCTGATGGAGTTCCAGCGATTGTGTTGAAAACTTGTGCGCCTGAGTTGTCTCCAGTACTGACACGCCTGTATCGTCTTTCCCTGAGGTCGGGTCAAGTCCCCGAGTCGTGGAAGCTTGCAAACGTACAGCCTGTACCTAAGAAGGGTAGTCGTGCTGACCCGTCAAATTATCGACCTATCGCGATCACCTCCATACTTTGTAAGATTATGGAGCGTGTTCTGAACACCAAGCTCCTGGCATATCTCGAAGGTAACGATCTCCTCAGTGATCGGCAATACAGTTTTCGCCGGAATCGGTCTACTGGGGACCTTCTGATTTATGCCACCCACCTATGGGGCGAGGCCATCGAGAGACATGGTGAGGCTATCGCCGTGTCCCTCGACATTTCCAAGGCTTTTGACAGAGTCTGGCACGACAGCCTAATTAGCAAGCTTTCTGCGTATGGGATCTCCTCTGGCCTGCGCTCCTGGATCACTGATTTCCTGAGGGACCGATCTATTCGAGTTGTCCTAGATGGATGCTCGTCTGATCTTTTGGCTATTAATGCCGGGGTACCTCAGGGTTCAGTCCTCTCCGCGACCCTCTTTCTGCTGCACATCAACGATCTGCTCAAGCCCGGTATCTTTGGGTACGCGGATGACAGCACGGTTACGGAGAGATACCTTGGTGACGCGAGGGTCAGTGTAGCTGACACCAAGATCCTCAGGGAGACCATGGTGGAGCGATTGAATCTGTCCTTGGATGCCGTGTCCGAATGGGGCGAGGCCAACTTGGTTGGATTCAACGCCACTAAAACACAGGCGTGTCTTTTCACTGCAAAACGGAGCCAGTTTACCTTGGCTCCCACTTTCCGAAATGTGTCCCTTCCCGTGACCAACACTTTAGAGCTTCTCGGTCTAAGTTTAAAATCAAACTTAAACTTCGGGTCGACTATTGAGTCTAGGGCTAAAACTGCTGCCAAAAAACTTGGTGTCCTATTTAAGGTGAAGCGGTATTTCACGCCGAATCAGCTTCTCTCCCTATACCAAGCACAGGTACGCTCGTGCATGGAATACTGCTCCCACCTATGGGACGGTTCTGCCAAATATCAGCTGGCGGCCCTGGACTCGGTAGAGCGCCGGGCTCATAGACTCTTTGGTGATGATCCATCGGTCAAGTCAAGGATACAGAGCCTTGAGCATCGCCGTCGAGTCGCTTGCCTATCGGTGTTCTATCGGATACATTTCGGGGAGTGCGCACAGGAACTGCACGACCTGATCCCACCTTCCCCTTTCCATCATCGGACATCCAGGCGCGGGGAGCGTATGCACCCGTTCGTGGTCCACATTCCATTCGTTCGGACGAAACGTTTTGCCTCCTCCTTTTTGGTACGGACGGCTAAGGAATGGAATGCGCTCCCGCCATCTGTATTCCCTGATCAATATGACCTCGGTCTCTTTAAAACAAGAGTGAATAGGCTGTTACTGAACCGGTGAGCTCCATCTTAGGCCCTGTCTTCACTTTCCATCAGGTGTGACTAGGGCCAATCGCCGATCAGTTTATAATAAAAAAAAAAAAAAAAAAAATAAAAAAAAAAATGTAAATTCACCACAAAGTCGTTTCCAAACTCAGTTAAGAGTTTCAGACGAACATTTATGTAGTGGATGGGATCTCGACGGCTGTATCTCTGGGCTGTTATGGTCGCATACTCAACGTATTTAGGATTCCGGTACGTAATGTTTGGATGCTCAAAGTCGATGTAGTATGTCTATAAAAATTAAAAATAATTAATACCTTTTGCAGAAATCGCGAAGCGTCTGGTTGACGTAACTGGTGACCGAAGAGCTGTCGGCTTCCTCGCACAACGTATCATCATTGCGATGCAGCGGGGAAATGCCGCCAGCATCCTTGGTACAATGCCTCAAGGGCCTTTTTTAGATTTAAGCTAGTTATTAATTTCGTTTACGTAGTACCACTGTATACCGGGTGTTTGCTGTAACAGGAGCATTAAATTAAGCTGTAGACTGTACTCCTCAAACTGACCAACATTTATTCAGCAACTTTTAAAAATAACTTGTGTTTTGATTTTCATTACACTTTAGTTTATTTTAAGACGCAATGTATTGCAAAATTTGTTATGTTTAAAGAGTGACAAGCAACGTCAAACACACAGATGGCAGCGTACATTGAAAATAATATTTAATTAGTATGAAAAAGGCATAATCTAAAAATTTCATAATTTTAAAAAGTTGCTGAACAAATGTTGGTCAGTTTGAGGCGTACAACCTCCAGTTTAATTTAATGCTCCTGTTACAGGAAACACCCGGTATATCTTGTATGTAAATAATAATAATAATAATAATAGCCCGCAGGGCAGCTTGTGGCGAGCTGTTGGGGAGTAACGACCCCACGGACCCGAGTGCTCCCAAGAGTCGGTCAGGGTCTCCGTCTCCGGCGTGTCTTCGTCGGTCGGAGTGGACCCCAAGGGGACCCGCAGGACTCTCAGCTCTGGCTTGCCTTCATTGGCTGTCCAGAGAGGAGTCGCTAGAGCTATATGCTCCAGGGGTGGAAGTGAAAGATGCATAAGACGCGAGTTGGCACAGTGGCTGCTAACAGCCACTAGGTAGAAAGCGGCGCGCACCTCTCGACACCCCTGAGCCGCTCACACCGGTGTTGCTCCTGGTCGTCTTCACGACGGCAGTTTCAGGGGCCCATCTAGTCAGCGGCGAGTCACCGCCTGCCTCGATAACGTGTACAACATTGTTATGGCAGGTGTCCGGACCTCTCAGCAATAGCCCAATCTTTTGACCAGCCAAACTTCAACACCATAACCGGCACTCTTTTCCACTGTGTTTATAATAGCCCCTACGCCTGTTGGAACCGATTTACGGGTATCTATTTGTACCCGTGAATGAGTTCTAGCAGGTGTAGTACATAACAACAAACTTCTCCAAAGGGCTTCTACGTGTTGGATCTGTATCCCCACGCACGCCTATCAAATGACCCGGATGTATATACCCGTGAGTTTATATGAGATACAAATAATAATAATAATCTCATTGCAAAGCTGATCTGCTTCAGGGGGGGGCAACAATCGCCCCCGAGTAATGCGCTTTGTGAACCAGGCGTTCGCGGGGACGGATGTCAGGCCTCGCGACTACATGGCTAATGTCACAGAGCGCATCGACTTTCTAAAGCAGAAAGTCTATGCATGGGCAAACCGTATTCGCCGCTACAAAGAGCGTGTGGATCGATTCCAGCAGAATCGTCTTTTTCAAAGTGACCAAAGGAAGGTATACCGAAGATGGGAGGAAACCGATCCTCGTGTGTCCGACGTGCGGCTGCCGGATGTTACTGCCATGACTGATTTCTGGCGTAACATTTGGTCGGTGCCCGTTGAACACACGGAGGGCGATTGGATAAACGTTGTCGAACGTGAGTGCGAGAACATCGAACCTATGGGGGCAGTCACCATCAGCCCCGATGACGTAAGTTGTGCTGTCCGTACGACACAGAACTGGAAAAGTCCTGGACCGGAAGGATTGCACAACTTCTGGCTAAAATGGTTTCGATGCTCGCACGAACGGTTGGCAACGCAGTTCCAACAAGCCCTAGAGCTCGGTTCCCTCCCACCTTCCCTAACAACTGGTGTAACCTTCCTGCTCCACAAGTCCGGTAGTACCACGAGAGCGAAGAACTATAGACCGATAACGTGGTTGCCTACACTCTACAAGCTCCTTACATCTATTTTGAGAGCAAAAATTAACGCGCACATTGTCGCTAACAACATTTTGGCCTCCGCTCAAAATGGATGTAGGGTTGGGTCCCGAGCTCCTCCTCATAGACATGACCATATGCCAGCAAGTTCGGCGGAACAGGGGGGCCCTCTCGGCCGCCTGGATTGACTATAAGAAGGCCTATGGTTCGGTGCCTCACTCATGGCTGAGAAGGGTATTAGAGCTGTATAAACTTGATGCAGCTTTAATATCCTTCCTAAGTGCGTGTATGAGGCAGTGGATCACAGTCCTTCGTCAACCAGGAGGTGGAGATGCCCGCCCTGGCCCGCAGGACTCTATAAGGACTGAGCGAGGAATATTCAGGGTGACAGTCTGAGTCCCCTGTGGTTCTGCCTAGCTCTGAATCCTCTCAGCACCCTGCTGAAGGATTCAGGGTCAGGTTGCCGGCTTCGGAGAGAGGGTGAAGTCATTTCTCACCTTCTGTACATGTATGACCTCAAGCTATTTGCGCCAAATAACCAAGACTTGATGGTGCTATTGAAAACAACAGAAGTTTTCAGTACCGCCATCAGAATGGAGTTTGGTGTCGATAAGTGTGCGGTTATGCATGTACAGCTGGGGGAGGTTGTAAATTCAACAAGTTTACAACTTTCTGAGACAATGTCTTTCAGATCTATCTCTGAATCAGAAACCTATAAATACCTTGGTATGTCACAGTCGTTAGGTACTGAGGGCGAGGGTATTAGACGGTCGGTGAAGGAGCGCTTTTTCAGTCGGCTCACAAAAGTCCTTAACAGTCTTTTGTCAGGAGGCAACAAAGTGCGCGCCTTCAACGCCTGGGTAATGCCCTTACTCATATACTCCTTTGGCATACTAAGGTGGACTCAGACCGAGCTGGACGCCCTGGATCGGAGGGTCCGTTTAATGCTCACTACACACCGTATGCTACACCCACCTCGTCAGTTATGAGATTGTACATCCCACGGAAGTGTGGAGGTCGAGGCTTCCTTAACGCCAAAGATCTCCACAACCGCGAGGTGTGCAATCTCAGGAATTATTTCCTTAACAACGAGTGTGGGATGCATCGTGATGTGGCGGCAGTGGACAGGAACTTCACGCCGCTCTCCTTGGCAAACGAGAACTAGCACAAACCTGTGGTACAAAGTACTGCGGGCCGCAGGGCGGTATGGGAGAGTAATGTGCTACACGGGCGGTTCTACAAGGCCCTCATGGGACCCGATGTAGACCTGCTCGCGTCGGTGAACTGGTTACGATTCGGGGACCTCTTCGGAGAAACCGAGGGTTTTGCCGGTGCAATTGCGGACGAAGTTATGATGACGAACAACTATCGGAAATATATCCTGAAGGACGGTACGGTCGACATTTGTCGGGCATGCCGCCGTCCCGGAGAGTCACTCAGGCATATCATTTCCGGTTTCTCATCTTGCTAACGGCAAGTACTTGCACAGACATAATCTCGTAGCCAGGATTATTCACCAGCAGCTTGCTCTTCTATACGGCCTTGTGGACCGCGAAGTACCGTACTACAAGTATTTACCTGTGCCAGTTCTCGAGAATGGTCGTGCCACGCACTATTGGGATCGATCTATCATCACTGACAGGACTATTGTAGCCAATAAGCCTGACATTGTGATAATAGATCGATCGCAGCGCCGGGCCGTGCTCGTCGATATCACCATCCCCCATGATGAGAATCTCGTGAAAGCCGAGAAGGACAAGTCCAGTAAGTACCTAGACTTGGCTCACGAGATAACCGCCATGTGGGATGTTGATTCGACGATCATTGTCCCGATAGTCGTTTCAGCGAACGGTCTCATAGCGAAGAGTCTCGACCAACACCTTGAGAGACTCTCGCTAGGTGGTTGGATCAAGGGTCAGATGCAGAAGGCGGTGATCTTGGACACGGCGCGGATAGTCCGCCGGTTCCTCTCTCTGCGGCCCTGACCACTGGCAGCTTGGGCCCTACCCCGCTGCCGGCGGCACCCTAGGTTAGGTTTTTTATAATGTGTTTATATATTTTTTTGTAATGTTTAGTAAGTGTTTTTGTATTTTACTTTATATGCATGTTATAAAACCCTAACCTAAGACACAAAATAAATAAAGGAAATAATAATAATAATATATTTAAAGCAATAAAAAAATTACGAGACGTCTGTCATTGTCAGAGCGGTTTTTTTTTTGACGAACAACTATCGGAAATATATCCTATGACGAACAACTATCGGAAATATATCCTGAAGGACGGTACGGTCGACATTTGTCGGGCATGCCGCCGTCCCGGAGAGTCACTCAGGCATATCATTTCCGGTTGTTCTCATCTTGCTAACGGTGAGTACTTGCACAGACATAATCTCGTAGCCAGGATTATTCACCAGCAGCTTGCTCTTCTATACGGCCTTGTGGATCGCGAAGTACCGTACTACAAGTATTTACCTGTGCCAGTTCTCGAGAATGGTCGTGCCACGCTCTATTGGGATCGATCTATCATCACTGACAGGACTATTGTAGCCAATAAGCCTGACATTGTGATAATAGATCGATCGCAGCGCCGGGCCGTGCTCGTCGACATCACCATCCCCCATGAAAAATCGAAAATGTACTCAAATGGTCACACGATAACGGTATAATATTGAACACCGAAAAAACCAAATTTCTACTCATTCAATCACCATATATAAAACCAAGTCAAGAGCCCATTAAAATTATTGGTCATACATACGATTGTTTACATGTCGAGAAGCGGGACTGTAAATGTAACTTAATAGAAGTAGTTGATAAATTTAAATACTTAGGCCTAACTATAGATAAACACATTAATTGGAAAATACACATAGATACAGTATGTAATAGACTACGGTCTATATTATGTAAAATTATTAGTTTAAAAAATATAGTTAATAATAAAATATTACGAATGTTATACCATGCACTGGCTGACGCTGTTATTGGATACGGGTTAATAGCTTATGGACGCACCTTCAAAACTTATTTGGATAAAATATTAAACTTACAACTACGATTGATAAAAAATATAATAGACAAAAAAACTAGAGCAAACTGTAGTAACGATTACACGATCTTATTTAAGAAATTGAACATCCTGCCAGTGCATGATAAAGTTAAGTACTTAATAGCAACTGATCAATTAAAAAATCCCGAATTCAAAACTCCGCGAGTATACACCCGAGCGTCGAGGGGGTTAAAACGTCGTAAATACGTGGAACCAACCGCTAGTAACTACTATGGTAAAAGGACGCGCAAGTATATCACACCGCGAATAATGAACAATTTATCAATAGAAGACGAGTGTGCTAGTAAAAACATCTTTAAATCAAAAATTAAGAAGTTGCTATTGGGTACAACGCATGACTAAATATATAAGATAGGTAAATATTGTATATAAATAAATATCCTTTATTGCACCAAAATCATACATTTTACATACATGTAAAACTACAAATAAATTCTTAAAGAATAACAACAACATATATACCTACAACTTACACTTTGATAATGTAATATAAAAGTATTAACCTTAGTAATATAAGTTAATCATTAAATTTAGATTAAGGTACTAACATTGAAAATGAGTGCACCATTTCGCCGTTAAACGCAAGTTTGGCGAAATTTGTATAAGTTTAAAATGTGTTATACTTTTGAGTGTGGGATACATTGTGACGTGGTGGCAGTAGACAGGAAACTCACGCCGCTCTCCTTGGCAAACGAGAACTGGCACAAACCTGTGGTACAAAGTACTGCGGACCGCAAGGCGGTATGGAAGGATAAGCAGCTACACGGGCGGTTCTACAAGGCCCTCACGGGACCCGATGTAGACCTGCTCGCGTCGGTGAACTGGTTACGATTCGGGGACCTCTTCGGAGAAACCGAGGGTTTTGCCTGTGCAATTGCGGACGAAGTTATGATGACGAACAACTATCGGAAATATATCCTGAAGGACGGTACGGTCGACATTTGTCGGGCATGCCGCCGTCCCGGAGAGTCACTCAGGCATATCATTTCCGGTTGTTCTCATCTTGCTAACGGCGAGTACTTGCACAGACATAATCTCGTAGCCAGGATTATTCACCAGCAGCTTGCTCTTCTATATGGCCTTGTGGACCGCGAAGTACCGTACTACAAGTATTTACCTGTGCCAGTTCTCGAGAATGGTCGTGCCACGCTCTATTGAGATAGGTCTATCATCACTGACAGGACTATTGTAGCCAATAAGCCTGACATCGTGCTGATAGATTGAACGCAGCGCCGGGCTGTGCTCGTCGACGTCACCATCCCCCATGATGAGAATCTCGTGAAGGCCGAGAAGGACAAGTCCAGCAAGTACCTAGACTTGGCTCACGAGATAACCGCCATGTGGAATGTTGACTCGACGATCATTGTTCCTATAGTCGTGTCAGCGAACGGTCTCATTGCGAAGAGTCTCGACCAACACCTAGAGAGACTCTCGCTGGGTGGTTGGATCAAGGGTCAGATGCAGAAGACGGTGATCTTGGACATGGCGCGGATAGTCCGCCGGTTACTCTCTCTGCGGCCCTGACCACCGGCAGCTTAGGCCCTGCCTCGCTGCTGGCGGCACCCTAGGTTAGGTTTTTTATAATGTGTTTATATGTATTTTGTATTGTTTTGTAAGTGTTTTATATTTTACTTTTATATACATATTATAAAAATCCTAACTTAAGAAAAAAGATTAATAAAAAGAAATAATAATAATAAATATTCTTTAAATAAAGTGTTTATCTATACCTAGTTATTAAAATGTTAAAGAAACACTAGGTATTGATAATAATAAAATGTACCCAATTGGCACAAAATACATATACACGGTATTTTCTTTTAAACTCCGTTAACTTCGGGGTATGGCTACTAGATTAATGGAAACTGAATGGCATAGTATTTTTTTTTGTAAAAAGTAATTAACAGCGTTGTTGTAACACGGACATTATATTTAAATCCTCCAAACAATTAATAGTAGATTGTGTTACAAGGGAGCAAAATGACATATTTACGGCGAGGGCGTACATTGAATCCTAAACGAAGCGAAGGATTCAAGTGTGTTACGCCCAAGATGGAAATAATTTTGCTACCATGTGACACATACTGCTTTTCACATCACCTATGAGGTAATTATGATGTTACAAATATTAATTAAGCTAAAAAAATAATGTGCAAAAAAATGTAATAATAGTGCCCTACAACAGATAAGTGTTACTTTGATCCCTCCTAGCAAGGAAGAAAAGTGCCAATCTGATCCGTCCTAGCAGGGGAGAAAAACCCCTTTTTCGAACTATGACATATCACAATGACATTTCGAATATCGATCGTCCGAGATAGTACTTGCCGTTAGTAGCAAATATGTACTCATACTAAACACTAATCAATATGTAAACTGGCCCTAAGGCAAGTGTACACGCTCGTAGGGGCTTGTCAGATAAAAATAAATCATTCATTACCTATCTCCAAAACGGAGTTAATTAGGATACCGGTTTCTTTGAGAAAGTTATTTAATTTAAGCTCAGCAATGCAGCCTTGAAATTAACGGATTTAAAAAAACACCATGTATAAGGGGTATGGCCACCAGCCACTCATTTGACGACGGTGGAGAAAAGCCTGAGAGAGCAAGGGATAAAGGACCGCACACCTGGCACTAAACCGTGCAGAATGGAAGAAGAGGACAGGGAGGGCCGACCCCAAGTAAATGGGATAAGGTCTGGCAAGAATAAGAAGAAGTATAAGGGATATGGCACACTGCGTCCGATTCGCACGATGAGTGTCGTCCGACGTGCGAGAGGGACGTCGCTATAATACGCACATAGCGTTGTCTCGGTCAAACTTCGAAGCGACGTGCGAATCGGACGCAGTGTCCCATGCCCCTAACCCATTGAAAGCGTTCCTACTAATGATATCTAATAACCAAATTACTGACCAGTTCCTTGGCGGTGAGCATTGTCGCGTAAAAGATGACGAGCAGCGTCGGCCACATCTCTTACAAAACCAGTCTACCAAGAGAAACCCAACCAGGACAAAGACTGATATCGGAAAGTGTCTGAATGTCAGGGTTTCTAGTGGTCACTTGATTCGATAAAGTATTCAAATGTTGTACCTGAAATAGTCTGTACCGCACTGAATCTAATGTTGTTGATCGCGCTATTTTATGCATTTTAGGATTCCGTAGCGAAAGGGTTTGGAAACTGATAGCGGGCTCTGTCTCAGGAACGGTTTACTTTACGGTTGGAATCTTAATATTTATGTGAAATCGGGTACATTTAGATATAAGCCTACACTTCGATATTATAATAATATACAAAAATATACTGTCAGGTATACAATTTAGTTACGCTTTCTCACACATCCACAAATATCATATTTATTATTCATGTTTTATTGAAAAACACATACAAATTTTTTTTTTTATAAAACGAATACCGAACCAATATAGAATTTTTAGACTAAATTTAAATTGCATATGGCATCATTAAAATACAATGCTATCACTTTTAAAATCAGCAAAAATTAAGTTGAATTACCATTTATTTATCGTTAGAACAATCTAGAGTTCGTAATGTTTTATTGTGAAGTGTTTCGCTTTCATGGGCCGGTCAATCAAGGTTATACAAAAGCAGACTAATGCAATCATTAGTCTGTTTTTGTATAACCTCGGGCCTGTCGACCTGTCAATCAACACTACTATGTTTATAACCGACCGGGGATATAAAATACAGCTATGAAGAAGAGTACGTAAATGTAAGGGCCGATACAGACGGACTGTAACCCGACTGCAATTTGTATGGGAACTGCACGCCGACTCGCCGCGCTGGCCCAATATTACAGGGTTCTATGTTTCACTTTTATCAAACTGAAATTTGAACTTTATCATAGTGACGTTGAGTCGAATTTCGACTATCTTGAAAATGTAACAAACAACCCTGTAATATTGGGGCAGCGAATACAAGTTGCAGTCGGGTTACAGTTCGTTTGTACCGGCCTGAAGGCCCTAATTAATGGCATTACCTTATTCAGCAGAGGTAAAAGCTTCTTACAAATTATATGGAGCTGTGCCAACTTTTTCTTCAGACAGTCTTTGTCAATCACTTGTCTTTGTTGAACGAAATAACTACTACTTGTATTGTCTTTATATTTTCTATTTTTAGCTGTTTTTATATTTTCTAGTCCACTAATACGTTTTGTACATTCAGGCCGGGCTTCAGCTCAAAGGTAGTCACGTTTTTTCATTTGTAGTCTACCTCTTTCGCACTCATGACATGTTCATATAAGTCAGTGGTTCCTAAAGTTGCCTGGGCTCCGACCAACCTATATAAATCGGTAATTACGATTATTTGTGTATCGTACATCTATAAAAACAATATCGAATGTTGCCTTTGGAAACTTAAAGCAGAAAGAAAAAACGCCTCTTCTTTGACAGGCGTTCCGTTCCATTCAGACAACTTATTAAAAACGGTTTTTCAATAATCAATATAAAAAAATAAACGTGTTATAATGATGAAGAGGAGAGTAATAAAATATGAAATATATGAAATATGTATATGTATTCTTGTATTCAGTAGGTTTTTATGTTGATTACGACGTTTAAAGGAAACTAATATTAACACTCATCAATAAGTAGTCATGAAATGGATCAGGTATAAATTTAAAAAAATTGGAAAAGTAAAAAGCACTAGTTCGCGAAAACCAACTTTCCGCACGCTAAACAGCTACGTAAAGTAGAACTTTTTAAGCAACTGTATTAAAATAGTTATTTGTTAACAAGGGTGCAAAGTTGTATTTTTACCCGCGAGTGTGGAACTGTAACACGAGAAGTAAAATACATTTGCACCCGTGTGTAACACAAAACTTTTCACCTCACTATAGCGAGGAAAGTGCAACATCCACAGGCGTTAAATCATCTTCATCACTGGAATCACTTATTTTTGTACGATATTATAACAGAACTCTTCACTTATTTTTGTACGATATTATAACAGAACACTGGAAATTCTGATTTTTACGAGTCGGTGAGAAGTGTTTTTAAGTAAAAAAATTGTTGACAATGTTGACATTTCTGTTCTGACATATGAAAAGTCAACGATGCGTTTTGAAATTGCATCGACTCAACTTGTGCGTTCAGAATTATATTTAACATCATTATAAAAAATCTAACGTTTCTTATGGAATTTTAAGGTTTATGACTTAAAAATATTAAATAAAGCTAAATTTGGTATTTTTCATTAGATTCTCAAACCATTTAATTAATGATAATTAATATCGAATGAACCATTATTATGAGCGTTTTACGTTTTGTTATCTGTCAAGCTACTTAAACACGCTCCATTCAAGGTCAAACTACTTTCCCTACTAGTGGATAAAATGCGTTTTTCCCCGCTTGTTTTAAAGGATAAAAGACGGCTTTCCGAGCTAGTGAGGGGAAAAGGTTTTATTCGGGTGGCGAACGCAGCAGCGTCACTGCTGCACTTGCTGCAGTGACGGCGTTGTCGTGCGCGATGTTTAGGTGAAATTCGGATCTTAACTGCACCTGCTTTACTCTTTTCATACATTACTGCATCGGCGTTGATATCGCCGATCGATATCTATCAATTTACTTGATAAATTAATAATGCCATAATGTGAATTGTATGTTTCTCATGATACTGTACGATATCTGTTTAGTGTACCTAATAAAGTAAAATAAAATAAAATTAATTGAGTAGCTTTCGCCTCCGCATTACTGCCGCATTCTACATTTTTTAGTGAATGGTATCAGTCGATCAAGTATGTTTTGAGGATCAAATGTCTGTATGGGACCCATTGTCTTAAAGCAATACAAAAGTTACAAATGATAGTGAAAGTCTGGCACCCGCACTTTACTGACGAAACGCTTCATACCAAATGACATTACATCGTGACGTCAGCATATAAAATAAATAAAAAATCGTTTATTTCAGATCTGCATTGATCTATAACGGTGTTAGTATAAAAATCCTAAAAACTATGTTGAGTACTAAATTAATTAATTACAGTACAACTAAAAAATATATTTATCTCTAGGTAAAAACTAAAAGCTAGGTATTTGGTCAGACGTGACCACTCGGAGACCAGGAGCTCAGGTTGCCATGCTTTATTTCGCTCTCCCAATAGCCACCTCCACCCAAAACTTCGTAACAGGGCAGTCGAGGCGCTCGGCCAACACCCTGAGAAGACTGTTGCTGCTGCCGCGCACCCGTCTCAGCGTGCAGGCGATTCTTTTCCGCCTAATGGCGAAAAAGTCATCTACTCGCGCCTCAGCGAACATGCCGGACGCGCTTTATAGAACGGTCAAATTGAAGATGCTATGTTTAATAATCGAAAAAAATATATGTCTAAAAGAAAATTCTTTTTTTTTTCAGGTAAAGACCATTATTTTATCATATTTACATAGTTAGAATTGTCGAAATTGTAGCGCAGTTGTTGTGTGACTTGTGTACATTGTAGAAAGCGCTGGTGACCTAGCGGTAAGACCGTGCGACTTTCAATCCGGAGGTCGCAGGTTCAAACCCCGGCTCGTACCAATGAACTCGGAACTTATGTACGAAATATCATTTGATATTTACCAGTTGCTTTTCGGTGAAGGAAAACATCGTGAGGAAACCGGACTAATCCCAATAAGGCCTAGTTTCCCCTCTGGGTTGGAGGAAGATCAGATGGCAGTGGCTTTTGTAAAAACTGGTGCCTACGATAATATTATATGTATATTATTATGTAGATATTACTATCTGTCCGTCTGTCACCAGCAGCGGCGGCTGGTGATTCTATATTATGGGTGTTCACTATCACAGTAAAAAACTACACATTCAATTAACCGACACAAAATACGGTCATTGAACTCTCTTATAGAATTTCGCTATTACGAATATCTTGACGACCGATAGACGCTAACTGCAGTTCATTTTACAAATGGATTCTAGGTTGTGAATGTTGTTTTAAAATTTTATGGAAATATGTGCTAAATTGTTAACACATCGGTTTCGGTCCAAGCAAACTCACCGCACAGCCGTCGCCCGGCCCGCCCGCGCCCGCTCCAAACAAGACATATGTACTTAGGTAGGTAACACGATAAACTAAAACACCTAGTTACTTTTATCACAGCGACATAACACAACCACGGTGTTTTTGCATATTGATCTTATTTAATGACATATAAGTTTTTGTTTTTGACGAACATTGTTACGAAAGTTCAAGGTTTTCCTTTTATATTGAACTCGAGTCGATTTTGTAAACTTTTTTCACATTCTCCCGTTAAATTCATTCATTTTAAATACCTCACAACAAACAAATTATGTGCACTTACTGCTTAAACTCTTGGTTAATTATTTATAATAAAAAAATGCCAAAATTCCATTCACGCGCGTACTTTAAAATTGACTACTAACTAGGTCTGTTTACAAACAAGTGACAATATGGCGCGCACAATACGCGCGCATTCGACGAGAGGGCGCAAGGTCAAACGGGCTACGGAGCGCCGCTCCAATTTTACCTCTTTCTTCATAGAAAATCTTCTGTTTCACGTGCGGAACTGTAGCGAAACTTCTCTTTCGCTCTCATTGAATTTCCTATTGATTTTATGTACTAAATCTTTTTCATAGGAGCGCAATCCAAAGCGCTCCGCTTCGCGCGTTACCTATGATTCCTATGAAATTATAGGAGTAGGCCGAGTAGTATAGGCCGTCTATAAACTTATAATGAATAAAGGTAATTATTTAATTGGTATTTTACTTTTGTACGATAGATCTTAAAGAGTAATATATTAATTAGGCACTATAATTTCATTATGATTATTTATGGGAGTGCACTGCACAAGCGCTCCTTAGAGGAAGCCGCGCCTGGTCACCAGGCTGTATCTCATGAACAGTGATAGCAAGAGAGTTGAAATTATCACAGATGTATTTTTGTTGCCGCTATAACAACAAATACTAAAAACTGAACAAAGAATATTTAAGTGGGGCTCCCATACAACAAACCTGTTTTTTTTTGCTTTTTGCGTAATGGTACGGAACCCTTCGTGTGCGAGTCCAGCTCGCTCTTGTTTAGAATAATCTAACTATATTTGTATGAGAGATTCACTTTTTAATGCCCGAATCTGACCTGTACCCGTACCATGAGTCACTGACAGTGTCAAAACTGACATAAATACGCTAACTTACGTAATTTACTTTCTATACATCTCGCTTGCACTAATATGCGAGTACGAGCAAGATGCATAGAAGTGACATTTTCAACCAAAAGGTACCACATTGTCGCTTGTCAATAAGGTTGATTTCAAATTGAAGCTGTAACGCCTTATTGACAACCGACAATAAGTACCATTTTGATTGAAATTGGCACAGAAAGTAAAGTTACGTTCTCGATAGCGTTTATGTCAGTGCCAAACGGTGGTAGCCACACAGGCCTTGGTTCAAGTCCTAAACTTAAAGCGAGACATAGATACGTATACCTATTTAACATCATCATCACACCTTTTTTTTTTTTTTGTTAGGAGGGAAAAATGCATTACGCATACCACCCGGGTGCGGGGGGTGACCCGAGTGGTTATGTGGGACTCCCGTCTAGGTTAATGAGGCCCACGGTGTACCCACTAAAAAAAACCCCATATGCCGCCTCGCCACCCTATTGGTGGGGTTACAGGAACGCGTGCGCTTGTCATCTGCGACCCCACCGGCGGCAGCCGCCCACGAGCGCGGCTTCTTCGCGAATGCCCGAAGGCCCTTCACGCTAGGCGCGCCAGATGGTAACACGCGCCTTCCTCCTCGGCTTCCATTCTGTATTGTAGCGGACCCCCCCGAGCCCGCCACAAGGAAGCCACGGGCGCCAGGAATTTCCCCGGCGCCCGGCGACAGATCAGGTCTATGGTTCTGCCGCAAAACCACAACTCGGCTGCAGAGGACAGGGAGAACGGCACATCGACCGACACACCTCTTCCTCTGCAGCCCCACCAACGCCGCTACAGCGGAACGGCCCCGCCAAGTTCGCAGGGGATAGGGAGAGTGGCGCATCGAAATACCATCACTCCTCTTCCCCTGCGATCCCACCTCGGCCGCCGAGGATAGGGAGAACGGCTTACCGCAATACCGACACTCCTCTTCCTCGACGGTCCACCTTCGGCGCATCACAAGCGGGCTTAACCAGCCCACTTGGAGCGTCCTCCTCGGGCCAGCCCGCGCCTCAAACAGGCCGGCCCTGGTTGCCTCTTCGCTTCACCGCATTGTGAATGAATTCATTAATAAAGTGGCCATGCAGCTGAGTGTACATAAACATTACAAAAGACATCCTACTGTTTCCACATTCACTGCCTCGTCTCGTCGAACTGTTCAACCGAAAAAATATTAAAAATTGTGCGCGTTAGAGAACCGAGTGTGAACGTTCGTATTGCGAGGAAACAAATTAGGGGAGAATGGGGCGTAATGAACCGTGTTGCAGCGAAACTGTACAGATCATAAGAAAAGAATGCCCCCTCAGAGCCCTGGGAGCCCCGATAATCAGGCGCCTGTTTCATAAACTTGACAATTGACACTGATAATTTCCTGTACATTTCTGCGTCGGTAAGTAACGACGGTACAATGATTACAATGGTACTTACAATGATTACGCGGCAGTAATGCGTCATATCAGAAACTAACTTTAAAAGATAAGTAGGTACTTATGTAAAATTGTTGAAAAGGAAACATAATGTCAATTATACAGGTAGGTAACAAACTAGGTAAGATATTTAGATTCATAGATTTTCATATATCTATTTGTGTTTTGTCTATATTTGTCACTTTAGGTCTAATTTGTCATAGCTTACGATTTTTTTTTCTTGTAGTTGTGTCCACAATATGTTGAAAATTGTAAAAGTAAACGCAATCAAAGTAATAATGACATAACGAGCAGCTAATAAAATCGCTAATGCGAATTTACTATTGTGATTCATAAACTATCGTTTGTTAGTCAAGGGACTAGTTAACAAATGCGTACCGTTGCGAGCTCGCTAACAGTTAATAGATTTCAAAAAATCAACAATGTCAATGAAACATCACTCCTCTGTCACAACTCCCCTCGGTCTCCCCTACTTACTATTTACCTAGAAAGAAAAAAATTAATAGCTAGGTCAGGTTAAGTATATTTCCGCCAACATTCTCTCAAACCGTTATTCCTCGTACCTACTATTAACGAATTCTAGCTAAAACAAAGTGAAGTAATCGAGTTGTGAACGAACTAATTATGAACGAAGTTATCTAAGCATGCAGGTGCGAACGATTCGCTCATTCTTTCTTCTGCTCCCAGAATCAGAGACAAATAAATAATGTAGACTGACAATTTTATACAGTCGCGTATTTATTCATTGTTGATAATGATAATTACCTATCGCTTTTGCTTAATCAACCCTGTTTCGCTTTAATTCCTACATGGTAACAACGACGGACTAACTTTAATTATTTAATTAATGTGGTGCAAAAAAAAATCTTTACTGATCTGTCAAGTCGAGAAGAACCAACAAAACAGACACAGTCGTAGATACCCTCTTTTCTCAAAAGTCAGTGAGGGCATTTCGACTACTCTTCGTTTAAGACAAAACTGATCATGAATATTCAGTGATCAAGAAGACATAATTATTTGCAACGTAAGTATGTTCTCCATTAATAGGTACCAACCCAATTTTTTTTTTCCAGTTTAAAAATGGTGAAGGCGGATCTGCGCGAACTGCGAGTCAACAGTTGGCGTGGCTGCGCAGGAGTCGCAGGACCGAGAAAAGTGGCACATGTATTGTGTCGGAACTCGGAGGACAAGTCTCATTTCGGGCCACTGAACAAACGGAGTAAGGAACCTACTTACTTACTTACTGAATGGCGATGCGACCCAAAATAAGTCTTGGCCTCCGACACGAGTAAACGCCAGTTGTCTCGATCCTGCGCAATCTCCCGCCAGTTATCGGCTTGAAGATCGCGCAAGTCCGCTTCAACCACATCGCCCCATTGAGTAAGGAACCTAAGTTTAAAAATTATTGCAAGTCAAAATACCTTAATTTTATCACTGACACTCACTGTTCATCGATCACAATGTACAAGGTGTCAATAGATTCTTCTCAGTTGTAGGAGTAATAATATGGGGTAGGTTGAAATCGCTTGCAGGTTTTTAATTTCTTTAATTCAACTTGTTCGTACATATAGTAAAAATACATTAAATTTAGAGGAACCTGTGTTTGATGACTGCATCAACGTATGCGTCTCCCACTCGCTCGCCGTCGTTACGTGCATAACTTACGAATAAGCGGCCCTTCTGTACAGGGGACGTCGAGAGGAGCGGCTGGTTCGAAATAGAGCAGTTCAAGAAATTATACTCTCCCTGGAAAATAAAACAGTACGTAGGTACGTACGTACTACGTAGGCGAACTACACGCGAACGCGAAGTGAAGCGATGCAGCGCGGGGTAAATCATCCTTTGATATCTATAGAAGTGTGCTACGTGGGCGATCTCGTTGCGAACGCGAACGCCGCGCCGTGGGGCCGCCGCGCCGCGCCGCTTCCCGTTCGCGAGTTGTTCGCTTACGTAAGACTGTACTGTAACTAAAAATCTCGGTTAAGATAGACTTTACCCTCAGTGTGCAAACTGATTGAACGTTAGGTATTCGGGATTCGAGATAAATCAAAAATTGTATAATAAGTAGGACTACCACTTTAATATAGGAACTACTGGATTATACAGAATGTAAGAAAAATAGTGGGGATCCGTTTAAGGGCATATTCGGTATCGTTTACTGATTAGGAAAAAGTAATAGAAAATTTTTTTGAAGCAAAAAAAAATATGGGGCAGAGCAGGTCATCCAAGTCGGCCAACCCTCCATAGTCCATACAAAGGCCAAAAAAAGTTCGGGTCAAACATTTTTTTCTTCTACTTTTTTTTTATCAGAACAAGATACCGAATATGCCCACTATTTTTGTTACATCTGTAGAGAAATGGATGAAATGTATAACAAATTTATTTACATACAAGATATATACAGTGGTACTACGTAAACGAAATTAATAACTAGCTTAAATGAAATGGATTGGTTATTAATGTTATTAGAAAACAAAATCCTCCTATTAAGGGCACACCACTGGTCGAACGTCGCTCTTTGTGAGTTTGCTCCAATTGTGGTGGTTGGTGACCCACGCATTTTATTACAGTAGGTAAGCATAATAATGTTTTTTGTCAAAAATTTCATTTTTGATACAAGCCGTTATCGCTGACTGTACTTTTCTTTCCACAGGCAACTAGTACTCATCGAGACAATTCTAACAACCTCAGACACAATTCGATACATAAACGAAGTATAGTACATACCAGACATAGAAAATAGTGGGTAGAGTTCGGATTCGGATGTGACTGTGACTCTTAAGCCTTATTACTTACCTTCGGCAAAGGACAAAAAGAAGCGTTAATATATTTCATGTAGACAGGCTTTAATACGTCATATTGAGGATTTGAAAAAAAATCGCACATTCTGAAACGCGTTGTGATCATGCTGGGCCGGTACTCATTGCTCAGGAACTCGTAAATATTAAAGGTGATCTGTAAAATAATGATAAAAACTTATGAGCTAACTACATATACGGGGTGTAATTGTTTAGGTGATAGGTACAAGATATATACCTATTATGTGTGTTGTGACTGCTCCTTTGGTCAATGTGTTTAAAAACAGATTGAACGAGTGGCTTTTAAGCAATAAGTTAGACTAATCTGATGTTACTTACACTTAGTGATGTGATATGACTATACAAACTTTGAACTATGTTATAATTATTACACTGGTGTGACATAGGCTCACCAACCCCTTACCAATCAATCCACCAACATAGACGGCTAAAAGTGGTTAAAGTAGAGCTCCACGGGTAGCAAGATATGAATTCTATCTTAATCTGACACACTCGAGTAACTCTAAAAAAATCTCCTTGGGCTCCCCTACTACAATAAATAAAATAAAAAGTAAATTCACCACAATGTCGTTTCCAAACTCAGTTAAGGTTTTTAGACGAATATTTATGTAGTGGATGGGATCTCGACGGCTGTATCTCTGGGCTGTTAAGGTCGCATACTCAAGGTATTTAGGATTCCAGTACGTAATGTTTGGATGCTCAAAGTCGACGTAGTATGTCTATAAAAAATAAAAATAATTAATACCTTTTGCAGAAATCGCGAAGCGTCTGGTTGACGTAACTGGTGACCGAAGAGCTGTCGGCTTCCTCGCACAACGTATCATCATTGCGATGCAGCGGGGAAATGTCGCCAGCATCCTTGGTACAATGCCTCAAGGGCCTTTTTTAGATTTAAGCTAGTTATTAATTTCGTTTACGTAGTACCACTGTATACCGGGTGTTTGCTGTAACAGGAGCATTAAATGAAGCTGTAGACTGTACTCCTCAAACTGACCAACATTTATTCAGCAACTTTTAAAAATAACTTGTGTTTTGAATTTATTACACTTTAGTTTATTTTAAGACGCAATGTATTGCAAAATTTGTTATGTTTAAAGAGTGACAAGCAACGTCAAACACACAGATGGCAGCGAACATTGAAAATAATATTTAATTAGTATGAAAAAAAGGCATAATCTAAAAATTTCATAATTTTAAAAAGTTGCTGAACAAATGTTGGTCAGTTTGAGGCGTACAACCTCCAGTTTAATTTAATGCTCCTGGTACAGGAAACACCCGGTATATCTTGTATGTAAATAATAATAATAATAAATCTCGTGAAAGCCGAGAAGGACAAGTCCAGTAAGTACCTAGACTTGGCTCACGAGATAACCGCCATGTGGGATGTTGATTCGACGATCATTGTCCCGATAGTCGTTTCAGCGAACGGTCTCGTAGCGAAGAGTCTTGAGAGACTCTCGCTAGGTGGTTGGATCAAGGGTCAGATGCAGAAGGCGGTGATCTTGGACACGGCGCGGATAGTCCGCCGGTTCCTCTCTCTGCGGCCCTGACCACCGGCAGCTTGGGCCCTGCCCCGCTGCTGGCGGCACCCTAGGTTAGGTTTTTTATAATTTGTTTATATGTATTTTGTATTGTTTTGTAAGTGTTTTTATATTTTACTTTTATATCCATATTATAAAAAACCTAACATAAGAAAATGAATAAATAAAGAGAATAATAATAATAATAGCCCGCAGGGCAGCTTGTGGCGAGCTGTTGGGGAGTAACGACCCCACGGACCGGAGTGCTCCCGAGAGTCGGTCAGGGTCTCCGTCTCCGGCGTGTCTTCGTCGGTCGGAGTGGACCCCAAGGGGACCCGCAGGACTCTCAGCTCTGGCTTGCCTTCATTGGCTGTCCAGAGAGGAGTCGCTAGAGCTATATGCTCCAGGGGTGGAAGTGAAAGATGCATAAGACGCGAGTTGGCACAGTGGCTGCTAACAGCCACTGGGTAGAAAGCGGCGCGCACCTCTCGACACCCCTGAGCCGCTCACACCGGTGTTGCTCCTGGTCGTTTTCACGACGGCAGTTTCAGGGGCCCATATAGTCAGCGGCGAGTCACCGCCTGCCTCGATAACGTGTACAACATTGTTATGGCAGGTGTCCGGACCTCTCAGCAATAGCCCAATCTTTTGACCAGCCAAACTTCAACACCATAACCGGCACTCTTTTCCGCTGTGTTTATAATAGCCCCTACGCCTGTTGGAACCGATTTACGGGTATCTATTTGTACCCGTGAATGGGTTCTAGCAGGTGTAGTACATAACAGCAAACTTCTCCAAAGGGCTTCTACGTGTTGGATCTGTATCCCCACGCACGCCTATCAAATGACCGGGATGTATATACCCGTGAGTTTATATGAGATACAAATAATAATAATAATAATCTCATTGCAAAGCTGATCTGCTTCAGGGGGGGCAACAATCGCCCCCGAGTAATGCGCTTTGTGAACCAGGCGTTCGCGGGGACGGATTACAGGCCCCGCGACTACATGGCCAATGTCACAGAGCGCATCGACTTTCTAAAGCAGAAAGTCTATGCATGGGCAAACCGTATTCGCCGCTACAAAGAGCGTGTGGATCGATTCCAGCAGAATCGTCTTTTTCAAAGTGACCAAAGGAAGGTATACCGAAGATGGGAGGAAACCGATCCTCGTGTGTCCGACGTGCGGCTGCCGGATGTTACTGCCATGACTGATTTCTGGCGTAACATTTGGTCGGTGCCCGTTGAACACACGGAGGGCGATTGGATAAACGTTGTCGAACGTGAGTGCGAGAACATCGAACCTATGGGGGCAGTCACCATCAGCCCCGATGACGTAAGTTGTGCTGTCCGTACGACCCAGAACTGGAAAAGTCCTGGACCGGACGGATTGCACAACTTCTGGCCCCAGTAGCATTTATACGTCATTATGACGTCAGCGACGTCATTATGACGTAATAATGCCGTCATTATGACGTCGCTGACGTCATTTTGCTACCTGGGGGCTAAAATGGTTTCGATGCTTGCACGAACGGTTGGCAACGCAGTTCCAACAAGCCCTAAAGCTCGGTTCCCTCCCACCTTCCCTAACAACTGGTGTAACCTTCCTGCTCCACAAGTCCGGTAGTACCACGGAAGCGAAGAACTACAGACCCATAACGTGCTTGCCTACACTCTACAAGCTCCTTACATCCATTTTGAGAGCAAAAATCAACGCGCATATTGTCGCAAACAATATTTTGGCCTCCGCTCAAAATGGATGTAGGGTTGGGTCCCGTGGTACTAAAGAGCTCCTCCTCATAGACATGACCATATGCCAACAAGTTCGTCGGAACGGGGGGGGGGCCTCTCGGCCGCCTGGATTGACTATAAGAAGGCCTATGATTCGGTGCCTCACTCATGGCTGAAAAGGGTATTGGAGTTGTATAAACTTGATGCAGCTTTAATATCCTTCCTAAGTGCATGTATGAGGCAGTGGATCACAGTCCTTCGTCAACCAGGTGGTGGGGATGACCGTCCTGGCCCGCAGGACTTTATATGGATCGAGCGAGGAATATTTCAGGGTGACAGTCTGAGTCCCCTGTGGTTCTGCTTAGCTCTGAATCCCGTCAGCACCCTGCTGAAGGTTTCAGGGTTAGGTTGCCAGCTTCGGAGAGAGGGTGAAGTCATTTCTCACCTTCTGTACATGGATGACCTCAAACTATTTGCGCCAAATAACCAAGACTTGATGGTGCTACTGAAAACCACAGAAGTTTTCAGTACCGCCATCAGAATGGAGTTTGGTGTCGATAAGTGTGCGGTTATGCATGTACAGCGGGGGAAGGTTGTAAGTTCAACAAATTTACAACTTTCTGAGACTATGTCTTTCAGATCTATCTCTGAATCAGAAACCTATAAATACCTTGGTATGTCACAGTCGTTAGGTATTGAGGATGAGGGTATTAGACGGACGGTGAAGGAGCGCGTTTTCAGTCGGCTCACAAAAGTCCTTAACAGTCTTTTGTCAGGAGGCAACAAAGTGCGCGCCTTCAACGCCTGGGTAATGCCCCTACTCATATACTCCTTTGGCATACTAAGGTGGACTCAGACCAAGCTGGATGCCCTGGATCGGAGGGTCCGGCTACTGCTCACCACACGCCGTATGTTACACCCACGCTCGTCAGTTATGAGATTGTACATCCCACGGAAGTGTGGAGGCCGAGGCTTCCTAAACGCCAAAGATCTCCACAACCGCGAGGTGTGCAATCTCAGGAATTATTTCCTTAACAACGAGTGTGGGATACATTGTGACGTGGTGGCAGTAGACAGGAAACTCACGCCGCTCTCCTTGGCAAACGAGAACTGGCACAAACCTGTGGTACAAAGTACTGCGGACCGCAAGGCGGTATGGAAGGATAAGCAGCTACACGGGCGGTTCTACAAGGCCCTCACGGGACCCGATGTAGACCTGCTCGCGTCGGTGAACTGGTTACGATTCGGGGACCTCTTCGGAGAAACCGAGGGTTTTGCCTGTGCAATTGCGGACGAAGTTATGATGACGAACAACTATCGGAAATATATCCTGAAGGACGGTACGGTCGACATTTGTCGGGCATGCCGCCGTCCCGGAGAGTCACTCAGGCATATCATTTCCGGTTGTTCTCATCTTGCTAACGGCGAGTACTTGCACAGACATAATCTCGTAGCCAGGATTATTCACCAGCAGCTTGCTCTTCTATATGGCCTTGTGGACCGCGAAGTACCGTACTACAAGTATTTACCTGTGCCAGTTCTCGAGAATGGTCGTGCCACGCTCTATTGGGATCGGTCTATCATCACTGACAGGACTATTGTAGCCAATAAGCCTGACATCGTGCTGATAGATCGAACGCAGCGCCGGGCTGTGCTCGTCGACGTCACCATCCCCCATGATGAGAATCTCGTGAAGGCCGAGAAGGACAAGTCCAGCAAGTACCTAGACTTGGCTCACGAGATAACCGCCATGTGGAATGTTGACTCGACGATCATTGTTCCTATAGTCGTGTCAGCGAACGGTCTCATTGCGAAGAGTCTCGACCAACACCTAGAGAGACTCTCGGTGGGTGGTTGGATCAAGGGTCAGATGCAGAAGACGGTGATCTTGGACATGGCGCGGATAGTCCGCCGGTTACTCTCTCTGCGGCCCTGACCACCGGCAGCTTAGGCCCTGCCTCGCTGCTGGCGGCACCCTAGGTTAGGTTTTTTATAATGTGTTTATATGTATTTTGTATTGTTTTGTAAGTGTTTTATATTTTACTTTTATATACATATTATAAAAATCCTAACTTAAGAAAAAAGATTAATAAAGAGAAATAATAATAATAAATATTCTTTAAATAAAGTGTTTATCTATACCTAGTTATTAAAATGTTAAAGAAACACTAGGTATTGATAATAATAAAATGTACCCAATTGGCACAAAATACATATACACGGTATTTTCTTTTAAACTCCGTTAACTTCGGGGTATGGCTACTAGATTAATGGAAACTGAATGGCATAGTATTTTTTTTTTGTTAAAAGTAATTAACAGCGTTGTTGTAACACGGACATTATATTTAAATCCTCCAAACAATTAATAGTAGATTGTGTTACAAGGGAGCAAAATGACATATTTACGGCGAGGGCGTACATTGAATCCTAAACGAAGCGAAGGATTCAAGTCAAGTGTGTTACGCCCAAGATGGAAATAATTTTGCTACCATGTGACACATACTGCTTTTCACATTACCTATGAGGTAATTATGAACGAAGCTACGAGAGTTCGAAAATACGGCGAAACGTGCCGAGAAAAGATATGCACTGCCTTTTGCCCTTTTGTCTCGTCTTGGCGGGGGCACGGCCGTGCCCCCAGATGTTACAAATATTATTTAAGATAAAAAAATAATGTGCAAAAAAATGTAATAATAGTGCCCTACAACAGATAAGTGTTACTTTGATCCCTCCTAGCAAGGAAGAAAAGTGCCAATCTGATCCGTCCTAGCAGGGAAGAAAAACCCCTTTTTCGAACTATGACATATCACAATGACATTTCGAATATCGATCGTCCGAGATAGTACTTGCCGTTAGTAGCAAATATGTACTCATACTAAACACTAATCAATATGTAAACTGGCCCTAAGGCAAGTGTACACGCTCGTAGGGGCTTGTCAGATAAAAAGAAATCATTCATTACCTATCTCCAAAACGGAGTTAATTAGGATACCGGTTTCTTTGAGAAAGTTATTTAATTTAAGCTCAGCAATGCAGCCTTAAAATTAACGGACTTAAAAAAACACCATGTATAAGGGGTATGGCCACCAGCCACTCGTTTGACGACGGTGGAGAAAAGCCTGAGAGAGCAAGGGATAAAGGACCGCACACCTGGCACTAAACCGTGCATAATGGAAGAAGAGGACAGGGAGGGCCGACCCCAAGTAAATGGGATAAGGTCTGACGAGTGTCGTCCGACGTGCGAGAGGGACGTCGCTATAATACGCACATAGCGTTGTCTCGGTCAAACTTCGAAGCGACGTGCGAATCGAACGCAGTGTCCCATGCCCCTAACCCATTAAAAGCGTTCCTAATAATGATATCTAATAACCAAATTACTGACCAGTTTCTTGGCGGTGAGCATTGTCGCGTAAAAGATGACGAGCAGCGTCGGCCACATCTCTTACAAAACCAGTCTACCAAGAGAAACCCAACCAGGACAAAGACTGATATCGGAAAGTGTCTGAATACTCTGAATGTTAGGGTTTCCAGTGGTCACTTCATTTGATAAAGTATTCAAATGTTGTACCTGAAATAGTCTGTACCGCACTGAATCTAATGTTGTTGATCGCGCTATTTTATGCACTTTAGGATTCCGTAGCGAAAGGGTTTGGAAACTGATAGCGGGCTCTGTCTCAGGAACGGTTTACTTTACGGTTGGAATCTTATTATTTATGTGAAATCGGGTACATTTAGATATAAGCCTACACTTCGATATTATAATAATATACAAAAATATACTGTCAGGCCTATACAAATTAGTTACGCCTTCACACACATCCACAAATAATATCATATTTATTATTTGTAATGTATACATAAATAAATGTTCACTGCGGTACGCCGGCTAGCGTCTCCCGTCGTCCCGTCGCAGTACGTAGGTTGTATTTTATTTAGCAAGCCCCCTCATGATAACAGTAGACTTTACATTATTCATGTTTTATTTAAAAAAACACATTCATTAATAAAAATTGTATATAAAACCAATACCGAACCAATATAGAATTTTTAGACTAAATTTGAATTGCATATGGCATCATTAAAATACAATGCTATCACTTTTAAAATCAGCAAAACTTGAGTTGTATTACCATTTATTTATCGTTAGAACAATCTAGAGTTCTTAATGTTTTATTGTGAAGTGTTTCGCTGTCAAGGGCTTGTGAAGGTTATACAAAAGCAGACTAATGATTGGCCTGTAAAAAAAACCCGTATAAAAAAAAACCGGCCAAGTGCGAGTCGGACTCGCGTACCGAGGGTTCCGTACTTTTTAGTATTTGTTGAATTTTGTTGTTATAGCGGCAACAGAAATACATCATCTGTTAAAATTTCAACTGTCTAAGCTATCACGGTTCATGAGATACAGCCTGGTGACAGACAGACAGACGGACAGACGGACAGTGGAGTCTTAGTAATAGGGTCCCGTTTTTACCCTTTGGGTACGGAACCCGATACAGCCGATACAGACGGACTGTAACCCGACTGCAATTTGTATATGAACTGCACGCCAAGTGCAACGATGGCTGCAGTTCCCATACAAGTTGCAGTCGGGTTGCAGTCCGCCTGTACCGGCCCTAAGATTAATGGCATTACCTTTTTCTGCAGAGGTCAAAGCACCTTACAAATTATATGGAGCTGTGCCAACTTTCTTTTTAGACAGTCTTTGTCAATCACTTGTCTTTGATTGAACGAATTAATTCTAATTAGAGTTGTGACGAATGTAAAGGAAGTTTCTGACATTTGAAAATGTGTCGTAAGACTTAAGGTTAAAGTTCGTTTTTGAACAAAGTTGTTCTGAAAGGGACTTTCTTAAAATTTAGTATTCGTATTCACCGCCCTGTTTGCAGTCCTGTATGTGCTATGCATGCATGCTAGTGAGATGGTAATACTTAGTATTCGTATTCACCGCCCTGTTTGCAGTCCTGTATGTCCTATGCATGCATGCTAGTGAGATGGTAATACTTAGCTACCTTGCTTCCTTTTAAGGCCATACGTTAGAATGATTCAGGCTTACTATTGGTATTCCGTATTGAATAAAATAAACTGACATGCCGAATGCCGACGTATATTTTAATGAGAATTGAATTGTTAGCTTCTTGAAATATTATAAAAGTGTTAAATGAAATTAGATATGCATGCAACATAATGCGGCGGACCCGGGTATGTCCATAAACTACGTCCGGACCCGGGTATATCCTTAAACTATGTCCAAAAGAGAGGTATGGGCACTGCGAATGACATCTCGCTTTGTGTGGTAGGGCACAGGACAGCGGATGTCATTCCAGATCTAGAGCAGAGCCCAACTGGGGAAGTACCTCCACCTTACAGAAAACCGCAGCCAAATAACACTAGACCCTACTCATAGTGTTGTGTTCCTGCCGGTGAGTAAGGTTGCCAGAGCTCAACGAGGGAGAGGAGTGTTAGGGTCGGCAACGCGCATGTAACTCCTCTGGAGTTGCAGGCGTACATAGGCTACGGAGACTGCTTAACATCAGGCGGGCCGTATGCTTGTTTGCCACCGACGTAGTATAAAAAAAAAAAATTGGTATGAGCACTAGAATAGGTATAATATACGTATAAGTAGGTAATTAGGTACCTCATAAGTACTAACATTATGCGCCCTACCCGGGTGTCATGTACTGCCTACATTCTACATACTAACATCTTCTGTAATGAACATGACTTTTAATGTGAAATAAATGAAATGAAATGAAATTTTAATGAATCGTATTGACTTTTTATCTTCTCGTTTATATGTTTACGCAAATATCCTTGATCAATGATCATGCATTTGCGTTATGCTTTCTGTAATTTTAAACACATTTTTATCAATTATACCCACAACACTACTTAAAATCTGTTTTTGTGTAATATGTGGTTAATTATGTATATAAAATTACTTGAATGAATGCATCTAATGGCCAATGTCATTATATTTTTGTTTGAAAACTGCATTGAATTCATTTTTATAAAAACAACCCTAATAATGCGATTTTAATGCATAATAAATAAAAATTGCATCATCAATTTAAAACGAGGAGAAGCTGACAGCGAGACATTTTCTGTTTATTTTTAGCTTTCATTAGCTGGAACATAAAACATATTTAAATGGTTGATTTATACAAAAATACCTATATACCTTTATCTAAAAAGAGAATAAGTGCGAGTCGAACTCACCCACCGAGGGTTCCGTACTTTAGCCTGTGAAGCCGATGGTGCTGGGTTCGATTTCCGGTAAGGGCATTTATTTGTGTGATGAGCACAGATATTTGTTCCTGAGTCATGGGTGTTTTGTATATATTTAAGTATTTATATATTATATATATACCGTTGTCTGAGTACCCATAACACACCGATTACCGTGGGACTTAGTCAATCTGTGTAAGAATGTCCTATAATATTTATCTATTTATTTATCATAAATAAATATTAAATGTGAGAAATGTTGGAAAGTTTCCGGCGGCACATCAAAAATTGCTATACTGTAACGTTGTAAGCTTATATACTACGGCACTTCGAGACGGAAACTTGGCAAGATTTATCCAGCAATTAGCAGTTGGCAAGTTCCAGTCTAGGTAGATAATGAGCCAAGTTTGCTTGTTAACACGCTATCGATACAGGTTACACGAGTAGCCACTTAACTTAGTATACGACACTATCGTTTGAGGTTAGGTTTAAAACAATAGTGACCAAAATATCGACACTGGATGTCATAACTACTTCTATTTTTTTTTTTTATCTCAAAGTACAACACAACAATTTTCTTATAATTATATTCCTCGCCAAACGGCGATTGCAGTTTGTTGGCGAGATCGCGCTCGTTTTTACATTTTAAACATTTATGCACTTAAAAAACTAAACTTAGATACTATCCGAAAAGCGAACATGCATGGCGATAGTTTATATATAAAGATATTATTTTATCTTTTTGTTTAATTGTCACTACACCTTTTAAACTATTTTAACAACTAATTAATGTATATACAAATATAGTTTACAGTTTTAATATTAGGGTATCTTTTCCAATAACGTTTTTTTTAACTCTTTTTTTCTTGTATTGTCTTACGCAGCGCTGCCGTGTCAGACGTATCTCTGCTATCTCAAAAAACATAGTTTTGAGTAAATCGACTTTAAAGTTTTTGGTGAGCGTGAAAACTAATAAACTCATATCTTTCGTGAGTTTATTGAGTTAAGTCATTTTTAATATGTGGTTTGTGTTTCAATAGACGTGAAGAATAATATTTCTTTACTTTTTTTAGCGTAACCACTGTTTCATACATTTGGTGGTTGCGCGTAACTATGCTAACTTAAAGTTAGACGAGTTCGTTGTATGAGCGATCATACTATTTCGCGTGGCCACGGCTCGCGGGCTTATTGCGGTTTTCGTTTATCTAAAGTTAGAAGACTACATTGTATCAACTTCTAGTAAAACGTGTAACCAGGGCATGGGGAATATTGAGGTGGTCACGCGTAGTTCTTTTATCTTAAGTTGTAAGAGTTCGTTGTATTAGTGCTCCTAGTAAAACGCGTAACCAGACTACACAAGATAATCCATTTTATATTGTGCTAACTCACATTACATACGAGGAGCCCGATTCCCATCAGTCCTTACATCATTGGTTATAAAGTAGATCAATCGTATGGTGGAAAGAGCCTTATGTTTAATAGCGTTTGCATGTATTGCATGTATGTATGTATGTATGTATGTATGTACGTATGTATGTCTGTATGTATGTATGTATGTGTGTGTGTGTGTGTGTTTGTTTGTATGTACTTTATTTAATATTTAATCCCAGTAAGTGTAAAAGGCGGAATTAACGGCAGAAGGTCAGTTACTCCAAAAAATTTAACCGCCTTAAAAAAAAGGTTCTCAGTTTGACCCGTATGTTTGTCCGAGATTATCTCGCGTTTGGCTGAACCGAGTTTGATGCGGTATTCAGAAAAATGTTTGTTACATTTTGGAGAAGGTTTTAGTATACATAGATCTGAGCTGATGCTGAACCCTGGCTGTACCTAGTGGAACTCAGGTTTGGTGCAACATAGGCACACGCTGTTTTGGTCATCCAACACGTCTTAATGAGTATTTGGGGGAGCAGTACCCAAGATAAAGCTGATGCTAAACCCTGGCTGTACCTAGTGGAACTCAGGTTTGGTGCAACGTAGACAAACGCTGTTTTGGTCATCCGACACGCCTTAATGAGCAACTGGGAGAGCAGTACCTAAGATAGAGCTGATGCTGAACCCTGGCTGTACCTAGTGGAACTCAGGTTTGGTGCAACGTAGGCAAACGCTGTTTTGGTCATCCGACACGCCTTGATGAGCACTTGGGAGAGCAGTACCCAAGATAGAGCTGATGATGAACCCCGGCTGTACCTAGTGGAACTCAGGTTTTGGTTCAGGTTTGGTGTAAATTTATTGTGGGTATTAGAAGATATATAGTAAAAATATTAAGGTCAGTTACTCCAAAAAAAATATTCAGAATCAGAATCATTAACTATACGTTTCTATGTATTTCAAAATAAGACACTCCAGCGATCCAAATATATGTTTAAACTAATATTTTGCCTCTACTGACACTGTTTGAAACTTTTTCTTGCTTTTAGTAATAAAAATGAAAAGAAGAGTAAAAAAATACGTTTTATAAATACATGACAGAAGAGCTCTTGGACAAGTTAGAGCGCTTACAGAATGTCTGTATAAGATTCATTTTCGGCCTACGGAAGTACGATCATGTATCTTACTACCGTCATAAACTCAATTGGCTTCCAATCCGCCGCCGCAGAGATCTTCACACTCTTTCTCTTCTCTTCAATGTTCTTTTTACACTGAGTGTGTGAGACTTGAATCCAGAGGCCGTGAGTTCAAGTCTCACCCAAGGCAGTAATTTTTCCACTTTAAAAAATATTATGTCTTGTAAGTAAACATAGTTACTTTACATTACATTAAATGAGTAACACGAAAACTTGTTAGACGTCTCTACATTTTCTCTTAGACTCAGTGAGTGTTGCTAAACAGCGTGATTTATACTTAGCACGGCGCCGGCGCCCAGATCCGATCCCACTTTATACCGGATCAGGTTTACGCATGCAACACCTCTGGTGTTGCAGGCGTCCATAGGCTGCGGTGACTGCTTACCATCAGGCGGGCCATATGCTTGTTTGCCTTCGATGTGGTATAAAAAAACCAGGTATCTAATGTCGAATTAACCTACCGTAAAAGCATCCAAAATCGTTTTACTCGTTTAAGAGCTACCGTGCCACAGACAGACATGTACACATACCGGTCAAACTTATAACACACCTCTTTTTTGCGTCGGGGGTTAAAAACCTGCCTAGTGCGAGTCGGACTCGTGCACGAAGGGTTCCGTACGCAACGTACGTACATTACGCAAAAAAAAGCGGCAAAAAAATCACGTTTGTTGTATGGGAGCCCCAAATTATATTTATTAGTAGGCAAATCTATAATATTGTCTTCGGTTACCGCGATAGTTACTCATGAAATAAAACTATGAAAACGGATTATATCGCGTATATTGAATTTATAATACATCCCGACGTTTCGAACCCTTTACAGCGTTCGTGGTCAACGGGTGAAACGTCGGGATGTATTATAAATTCAATATACGCGATATAATCCATTTTCATAGTTTTATTTCATAGGCAAATCTATATTT
Source organism: Cydia strobilella (assembly GCF_947568885.1). Taxonomy (NCBI): domain Eukaryota; kingdom Metazoa; phylum Arthropoda; class Insecta; order Lepidoptera; family Tortricidae; genus Cydia; species Cydia strobilella. The sequence continues at coordinate 4,698,971 of NC_086044.1, read as the reverse complement.
ATTTCATTCTGTTTTTAGTAATTGTATACTTAGCGGCCACAGAAATACATCTGTAAAAATTTCAACTGTCTAGCTATCACGGTTCATGAGATACAGCCTGGTGACAGACAGACGGACAGACTGACGAACAGCGGTGTCTGTACCCGTTTTTACCCTTTGGGTACGGAACCATAAAAAGAGGTTGCGAGTGGAACTTACCGAGATCAAAATAAAATACTACTATCAGTTCAGAAGGCCTACGAAAAACAAGCTTTAAAAACCAAAAGAGAGTCGAATTGTCTACAACAGTGGTGTTGTGTCGATTTCAATATAAACCGATACGCGTCTTGTTCCCCGCTAGGGGGTTGCGTCTTAATGCTTCTTACCAGGCCCAGCCTGGACTTGTCATGACTTCACATGTAGCCTCGGCCAAATAAGCCTCAGCGAACTTCCATGATTAGGCAACATCACGCCTTGAGGCAGGAGACAAATGACCACCCAACATAAGTCTCGACCACCGTGGGGTAGGAATTAGGGCAGCCCATAACCCCATACACTGCTCCACTCCATAGACACGGACTCTCGGGCAGTAGGGCGACCGATTCGTATATATAGCGACGGACCTTAAAACTTTAAAAGTGCGGTGCAGAACAACGGACGTTAAACTTGAAGTTAAAGGCAAAATTTATCATATTTCATATAATGATAAGCGCTAAACGAATGTAAAACTTCTAACATATATCTTGACTTATATTTTAGAATCTAAACTGAAGTAATTTAATCTAAAATATACATTTCTGTTCGAGAGATTGTCGCATCCCTTTGTTAGATCCGGCATTGCCGCTAGTAACGCCATCTGATGCATTAGCAAGAAAATACAGGCTCTACCGATAATTGAAGGGATGATTGAAATTCCACACTAAAGAAAACTAGCAAAATATTAACTGTGATATTAACACAAAATTCCTCATACTAATATTTGCTGTTATTATGAGTCCCCGGCAAGCTCGGCCGAATTTCACCTTCCCGTAAAAAACGGAGTTTCGTCCTCATTTTAAAACTACGTGTTTGATTATTATGAAACTTTGCACATACAATGACATGAGGTATATCTAGGTATGTAATCAGGTTATATAGCTCTAATAGGAATATAAAAGAAATGAAATAGAGCAAATACTGTAATTTTTTTAACTATTGTATCTGAAGGTTCAGACTAGAACTAATTACAGTCTTAGATATACTTTGTCCTATTGTAAGTATAAAGTTTCAGAGCAATCTAGCTAGTCGTTTTAAAATGAGAGCTTGCCGGGAACTCAATAATTTGAGGATAGTAGAAAAAAACCGGCCAAGCGCGAGTCGGACTCGCGCACCGAGGGTTCCGTACTTTTTAGTATTTGTTGTTATAGCGGCAACAGAAATATATCATCTGTGAAAATTTCAACTGCATGGCATTTGCAATGACAAAGTTTGGCCATGTCATCATTAATATCAAACTCCTATGAAAATATGCCGTTTTTAATGACAGTCCCTCGCTTTGTTCTGTTCAAATCGGCGCACAGTTAGCTTCGACGGACTCTACAAGAAAAACATGATTGGCTTTAATAACGAGCAATAAACAAACATTCTGAAATAATTTTAATCATGAAATAAAACTATGAAAACGGATTATATCGCGTATATTGAATTTATAATACATCCCGACGTTTCGAACTCTTTACAGCGTTCGTGGTCAACGGGTGACTGAGGAAAAATTACAAAGTGTATATTTTTGGTGTGTATTTTTCCTCAGTCACCCGTTGACCACGAACGCTGTAAAGAGTTCGAAACGTCGGGATGTATTATAAATTCAATATACGCGATATAATCCGTTTTCATAGTTTTATTTCATGAGTAACTATCGCGGTAACCGAAGACAATATTAATTTTAATCATGTTTAATAATATTAAACATCGAGCATTAAACAAGTAACACGAAAACTTGTCAGACGCAAACGTCTCTACAAGTCTACATTTTCTCCGAGACTCAATGAGTGTTTCTAAACAGCGTGATTTATACCAAAGATAGATATAACTCCGTAATAGATGGATACAGTCTAAGGAAAAACGTGCCTCGAAAATCAAGAAAATTTGATTCTCGTTCAGAGGGCGCTACTAGTTTTGGCCTACAGCCGTATAGATGGCGTTGACGGTTTCGTTTGTTATTTAACAATTTTAACGCATATCAGTGAAAGAACATGGGTCAAAATCATAAAAATAATTAATGCAAATAAAAAAAATCATTTATCTATATTTAAATACATTCTAACGTATTTTTATTAATCTTCATTTTTAGTTTTAAAGTGTGTCGACAGATGGCAGTGAATTTACTGGGGTTACAAAATTTACTATGACAGTACCGCTCTAGTATAAGTTACTCTATGTTTATACTTAGCACGGCGGCGGCGCCCGCATCCCGCATCCGATCCCACTTCATACCGGATTAGGTTTAGCTGGGATCTACTGGCATTCTCATATTGTAAATGTCGAATTTACCTACTGTAAATGTCGGATACCACTAACAGCCCAATTCGGACAACGCTTATAAGATGTCACATCGATACGATACCGATATGTCAGACCAAAAACGTCAATTTGGACACTGACAGATCGGTATCGTATCCGCGTGACGTCTTATAAGCATTGTTCGAATTGGGCCGTAAGATTTTAGTTTGTGCTCAATACTGTCATTCATGATTTTTGCTTTACAATATTTTATGTGTGTAGGGGTTGAATATTCCCCTAAATTATTGCAAAGGACGTACAGGCCAAGCAACTACTTTGAAAACACGTTTTTAAATGATTGAGAATATAATATACCATAAATAAAGGACATAATTATAATTTATATTGTCAGTAGTGCATGTTATTAAATTATGGACAGCCACAACATGGTTTGACAACCGTTTTGAGTTTCGGCGCGATTCAAGAAATGAATTAGATATGAAATAGTCAAGATATGTTACGTCCCACGGGTAAAGGTACCTTATGGCGGTTGGAGCTTACGCTATTATAAACGCCGCTCCAATTAATATTGGATTCGCAAATTATTACGGCGCTATGCTAAGGTACCTTTTGCCAAGCCTCCTTCACTCGCTCAAGGCCACGCGCTATATGCCTACCGCTCGGCGTATCGTCGACGATACAACCGACAGAGGGCCGCCGAACGCCCGCCTGAGCGCTCGCACCGCACTTTTCCCGCGCTTACGCTTAAAAATGCCGAAACCACGTAATTATTGTGTCAAAAAACAAAGGAAATTTTGTCGTCTTTTCATTGCCGAGAGACGAAGAAAGGTGAAAATACTAATTTTAAATCTATCTTTATGAACTTTGTCACCATTTATTTCTTTGAACATAAGTAGGTAAATCGTAAATTAAGGAGTTTTTTGAGTCATTAGTGTTGTTTTTAAATATTGGATTGACTAATAAAAAATGTGGTTGACATTCGTTTTATTACAATAATCATCATAGGTACAACCCTAGCGCATTCTAACGATGACGCGTTGGCACGTGACTCGCACGGCGGGCAACACAGTCGACTCTTTGTGCGCGTACTTATGGTACATTTTTTCTCGTCCTGAGAATCAGGTATTATTATTAAGATTATGTAGGCTATTTTTGTATGGGAATGATGTATCTGTTACGTAGTAACTATTTATTAATCTGTGCTTTTGCCGTGAAATGTCACATATCTTTACTATTTCATATCTAGTGAATCTCTAATTCGTTTCTCGAATCGCGCCGTTTATTTCTAAAGAAGTTTAGAGCGATTTTTTTTTCATTTCATTAGATAATTTTAAAATCCCGACAATTAGAGAATGGGGTACAGTTGAACCCAGGTAGTTTAGCAGCATCGGCAGTTTAGTAACATCGGGTGGCTTCGAAGAAAGTCTAAAATCAGAAAATCTCTAAAGGGTTACACAACAGCACCTTCCAGTATATATACATGTCGATCTTTTTCACTCTTCCATATTAGTGCAACAGTGACAGTTGCGTTTCGATCGCTACAGAACGTAAGCGATTGACATGTTGGCTACGCGGCCAGCAGTCAATTCGAAATAGAGACAGACAAATAGAGACATGGAAAGCAATCTCACCAAAACCTTTTCGTACTAAGTATTTTTTCGCGTTTAATCCGTCAAGGAGTCTCGAAGGCTTGTACTAATGTGTGCGGAATAAATAATGATACGGCTGCCACTCACACAAGCACGTAACGATTACAAAGCGTCGAACTTAAGGATGACTCACTCTATAGATAATAGCAAAGATAGATATAACTCCGTAATAGATGGATACAGTCTAAGAAAAAAACGTGCCTCGAAAATCAAGAAAATTTGATTCTCGTTCAGAGGGCGCTACTAGCTTTGGCCTACTGTCGTATAGATGGCGTTGACGGTTTCGTTTGTTATTTAACAATTTTAACGCATATCAGTGAAATAACATAGGTCAAAATCATTAAAATAATTAATGCAAATAAAAAAAATCATTTATCCATATTTAAATACATTTTATCGTATTTTTATAAATATTTATTTTTAGTTTTGAAGTGTGTCGACAGATGGCAGTGAATTTACTGGGGTTACAAAATTTACTATGACAGTACCGCTCTAGTATAACTTACTCTATGATAATAGGTAATCGACTGATCGGTCATGGGAACTCCAGTTTTTTAAAATTCTCTTGGGCACATTACAGAAGCTGCATCGCTAGCCTCGCCCTTTTTTATGGTTCCGTACCCAAAGGGTAAATACGGGACCCTATTACTAAGACTTCGCTGTCCGTCCGTCCGTCTGTCCGTCTGTCACCAGACTGTATCTCATGAACCGTGATAGCTAGACAGTTGAAATTTTCACAGATGATGTATTTCTGTTGCCGCTATAACAACAAATACAAAAAACAAGATAAGTAATTAAGTGGGGCTCCCATACAACAAACGTGATTTTTTTGCGTAATGGTACGGAACCCTTCGTGCGCGAGTCCGACTCGCACTTGGCTGGTTTTTTTTACATGTCAAACGAAAGTACACCCGTCAAACTGGGGTATGCATATCAATAGCAAATCAAGTTATGATTTGAAAACCTTCACTCCGGTGTGATCAACGGTCTCTAAGACGGATAGGTTTCGGGAGTGAGGTATCCACACCGCTTGAATAACAGATACTCGCTTGTTTTCTTTATCTGTGTGCTTAGTGCGGTGTCTTATAAATATTTGTGTACTCCAGGATTTGGACCTTGAATGTAAATAAATGTCAGATGCGGTGAAATAATATGAACACAATTTAAAGTAAAAATGCTGACAAATTAAAACACAATTAGGTTGCGTTGTTTTATCACAGAGTTCCATTGGCCACCTCCTGTGTTCATCATCAGATCAGCTCGATGATACAATAATATTGCATTGTCACCCAACTTACAAATGTATGTGAAGTTTTAGCTCAATCGAATAATGGGACGTGTGTCTAATTTAGCTTATAAGTTTTGACCTGAACGTACATACATACAAACAAATAAAAGTGTGTAAAATGCTTTCTCATCATTCATCAATACAGCTATAGGGTCTTGGATTTGAAAATGACCCTTAATAAGATATCAAATTAGACACCTACCTGAAGGTATGCTATGCTATGCTACTCGTATACCTGACTTGGGTCGTCCCTCGGATTTATTTAATCCTCATAATAATTTACCTATTAATGATCTAAAATCTTGTTAAACCTACCAAAATCAAAATGGGAGTCTTATTGCGACTTGCAATAGGAGCGACAGTCTGTTGTTATTGGTTGTGCTCGGCCGAATTGCACCTTCCCATACAAACGTAGTCCCGCTCTCATTTTAAAACTACGTTGGTTCTCTAGTATATGAAATACATCAATTTATTACCTATAATTGGACAAACATCTAACCTCAATGTTATGTAAGCTACAGATTGTTTTTTCATGATGTATTGTCTGTTGGTGATCCCAAATAAATAAAATAAATAATATATTTCAGTTTATACAGTTTAATAGTGTGACTATTTATAAACACAAATCAAAATATTTAACAAAATAACTCGATTTGGTCCCTGGGTTGTGGGCTCATTGGGTTAAATGTGAAATTTGTAGTTGTAATGTGAATTCGGCTGGATTTAATCTAACATTCTATCTAACGCATCTACTATTGCACGAATTCAAGCTAAGGGTTGTCAGGAAAAATGTTCGGCCCCGTGGTAATACGATTGAGTGTGTGGGATTAGGAGTTACCCTATCGAGCGGAATAGCACATGAGTGGCGGGCGATCCAACACAAATATAAATTTGCGTTTATTTATACGTACTCGTTAGGTAGGTTAGAAAATAACGGGTCTATAGGGGATGTTCTGCCACCAGAGTGCAGGATTAGCCTTTTTAGTAAACCATAGAGTAACTTATACATACTGTACCTTTAACAGGTTTTTGAAAAGTTTTCAGAGATAATAAACTATGACATTGATGCATCAAGGCGGTTTGCTTACATAGGACCTACCGGGAAACGCGTATCCGAACCCTATTCCACGGTGGTCGAGACTTATGTTGGGTGGCCATTTGTCTCTCCTGCCTCAAGGCGTGAAGTTGCCTAATCAAAGAAGTCTGCTGAGGCCCGGTTGAAGCTACATAGATGCCCGGGATCCTAGAGGCCTGACAAGCCCAGGCTGTGCCTGGTAAGAAGCTGCAACCGCGTTACGGGGAACAGATGTGTATCGGTTTCTATTGAAATCTATACAACACCACTGATGTAGATAATTTGACTCTCTTTTGTTATTTTATTCTTTTGTAATTTTGAGAAAAAATATATAATAGATAGGCATTTATATTATACAGGCTGGACCAAAATTTTAAACTATATTCAACTAAAAAAACGTATATTATCTTTAAAATATTCTACCTTAGCTTTGATAAACACACGCAAACATTTATTAAAATTATTAGCAAATACTGCAGGAAAAAAAGTAGGTAAGTAAACGTATTTTGAGACACATTGTATATTATATAGGTAATAGAAAATCGAGAGCTCTATTTTTAGGTATTTTAGGGTATGATAATATATGACTTAATGAATTATTATTTAAAAGTTTTAATAAACTCATTTTATCTTTCTGTGAACGAACGAAGTAGTACGTGAAGTAAAGTAGATACTTTACCTAGATTGAAAAAGTTCTTGACAGTAAAAGTTATTTAATTCTAACAAAAAACTACAAAGTTTATTGCTTGATTTTTTCCTATTTACGTAAAAATCGTGAATCATTCATGTACGTATTTTATGTATACAAATATTTTAGCATGGTAGAAATTACGAAATTTAGAGATTTCGTGAATATTTAATTTGCCGAAAAGTAACCGGGTATTTTCGATGCCTCTAAATATTTAGGGAAAATATATCCAAATTAAACGTAGGTAAATAAATGCTTCGACTAGTCAACAAATTTATAATCACACATTCTTGGAATTTCAGAATCTGTCTATCTATACTTATACAGGATGGCTCAAAAATACGTTGACAAAAAAAATGTAACACTGTGTAATACTTACAGGAATTATTCTAGTTAGGTAGTTATCTTAGGTGGGACACGGTTTTCTAAGTTTGTAAACGAGGGATACACTGAAAACTGTCATACCGAAAATGGTGTGCAAAAATAAATAAATAAAACACCATAAACGAAATTTCTGAAAAAACTTATGTAGCTTGTCTAGTGTTTGTAGGTCAAATACTAATTATTCTAAATATCTACTTATTTAATATTCACATTACATCGCTTGCAAGTTGCACGGTTTAACAAATATTTATTACCACAAAATAATATCATAACGGGATACCGGAAACCTTATCTTTTGTGCGTTTTGCGTTTTTTTTGCTATTGTGTTGAAATCAGGTCGAACGTGTCAATAATTGGAGAGGTGCCGACAATCGGTTTACCCTCTTTGTTAACGTAACGATACAAGTCACCAGGTCACCACCAATTTTTAGGGTTCCACACCTGGGAGGAATAAAAGGATCCTTCAAATAGTTTAAATACCATGCGGCTTTGTTGCACTTTGCTTATCTCGGGTGAGTGATTGAAATCTTAAAGCAACAATCTCGTTTAAAAAGCGGCTGTATCGTAGTGGTTTTAAGGTTCAAATTTAAGTACATGTAACATGTTTTGATAATGTAGGACCATCGAGCACCTCAATGTATAGGTGAGCGCTCATATATATTTACACACATACATTTATTTATATATACATATATTTGAAACTTAAAACCACCACGATACAGCCGCTATTTAAACGACTTTGTTGCTTTGGCACGCGCTCAGACACGGTAGCCCACCGCTCCCATAAAAGAAACAATGGCTTTTGTTTAAGTCGGTTCCTTGAGCCAGAAGGCGAAAAATCTCCTTATATGATCATGTTTTTCTAAGATGCGTTGATATTCGTAGACGTAGAAAATATCTATGTAGTTCTTGACTATATTGCCTTTAATAACATAGCTTTCGATACACGAATTATGACACTTCGCTAGATACAATTAATTCCTAAAGTATCCTCTAACTCGGACTTTTAATCAAACTTTACTCGGTTATTTATTATTTATTAATATAAACAAAAAAAGAAGGAAAAACAATCTCAACTTAAATACTATTTTCATAGCTTTCGAATTTCGAAATTGAAACGTTTTTAAAATAAATAAAAAACCGGCCAAGTGCGAGTCGGACTCGCGGTCCAAGGGTTCCGTACATTACACAATTTAAACAATGTATTTTTTATGTGGAAATGTCTGTAAAAAACCCGTAGGGGTCGGATCAAAAACTAAGTAATTAAGTCCGGCTCACGCTTGACTGCACATTTCTAATAGGTTTTCCGGTGATCTGTAGGTAAAGATCTATTTTGTGTATTTTTTTTTTCAAAATTTTTGACCCAGTAGTTTCGGAGATAAAGGGGAATGGTCATTTTTTGCCTATTTTCTTGAATAACTTCTAAACTGTTTATCTTAAAATTATAAAAAATATATATTTGAGATTCCCACAATGAGCTCTTTCATTTGACACTATATAGTTAGAAAAAAATTAATTTTTAATTTTCTTATTTACCCCCAAAAGTGGCCCCCGTGATTAAAATTAATTTGTTTACGTTACACGTCCATCTTTGGGTCAAAAACTTACATATGTGTACCAAATTTCAACTTAATTGGTCCAGTAGTTTCAGAGAAAATAGGCTGTGACAGACGGACAGACAGACAGACAGACGCACGAGCGATCCTATAAGGGTTCCGTTTTTTCCTTTTGAGGTACGGAACCCTAAAAATCGGCAAAATTCGATTAAAATTGAAACTTGGCGTGCATGATCTTTCCCGTTCTTTCTTGCGAAATGTGACAGTGACAGCGGCAAACCGAGATGGAACGGCCTTAACAGATTACGGTCTTAGGCGTAAAAATCATTTGAGAAGATTCATACTATAAACAATTGATAAGGGTTCCGTACCCAAGGGTAAAAACGGGACCCTATTACTAAGCTAAGACTCCTCTGTACGTGTGTGTCCGTCTGTCTGTCACCAGGCGGTATTTCATCAACCGTGATAGACAGTTGAAATTTTCAGAGATGATTCATTTCTGATGCCGCTATAACAACAAATATAATATTGTTTAAATTTCGATTTGTATATTGTTTATTTGAATGATATTAAATTTGTAATGACTAATGTTTCTATAAATGTAAGTATTTTAATAGTATCTGATGAATGTTTATTCTAGATTTTTTATTTTATTTTTTATTTTGTAACTTAGTATGTAAGCGACTTGGACATGATCTGTAATGTTTATGTATTTTAAATCAATAAATCAATAAATACTAAAAAGTACGGCACCCTCGGTGGGTGAGTCCGACTCGCACTTGTCCGGTTTTTCAGTTTACCCATAGATCAACGTCTTTGAAAATAAATTGATTTTAAGACCCCACCGAGCTTAATTCCTCTGTAAATGGAGCGTAATCCTCTTAAGTAAATAAAGCCACAGTTAATTATTTGCAAGCCTCAGTAATGCCTATATTATCTGAATTAAATCCGTAGGCTTGGGCTTATCTGCAATCAATTTTTTGTTCCTGTCTCCTGATTCCTTTTACATTTTAAATGCGAAAATCACTCTGTCTGTCTGTCTCACTACGCTTAAACTGCTAAACCGATTTAGATGAAATTTGAAACCGAAATAACTTGAATCCCGGGGAAGGAAATAGGAAGTTTTTATCATCAGTCGTCATGTCTTGTCTGCGTAGGCAGGCAGACAAAGTCGCAAGCAGAGGTTAGTCTAAAACAGTCGCGTTAAAATAATATAGATAGATGGCCCGATTCGAACTTTAAGATACGTTAAAAACCGGCCAAGTGCGAGTCGGACTCGCGCACGAAGGGTTCCGTACCATTATCTATAAAAACGGCAAAAAAATCACCCCCTTAAATATTTATTTTATTCTGTTTTTAGTATTTGTTGTTATAGCGGCAACAGAAATACATTATCTGTGAAAGTTTCAACTGTCTAGCTGTCACGGTTCATGAGATACAGCCTGGTGACAAACGGACAGACAGACAGCGAAGTCATAGTAATAGGGTCCCGTTTTTACCCTTTCGGTACGGAACCCTAAAAATTTGCTAAAGAACGATATGGATTGGATGTCAGTGTCAAAAGTGACGTTTCTTCAAACAAAAAAGTCACTTTTGGCAAAACCTTGAAATGAGAACAATAAAATAAAAGTTCGCAACCTATATACAGTGTGTAAATCTAATACGGGCAATAAATTAAACCAGATATAAAATTTATTCGTCTAATTATTAATTAAGAAGTTTTTTTTTAATTTACACTTAATTATGACCCCGTAATTATTATTTTTTAATTTACCTAGCAGCAATGTACTGCAAACATTAAGAAACATAAGATGACATGACATTACGAGATACGAGCTTTTTAATGTTGCCAGTTACTTTAAAACGCTCGTATTTCGAAATTTGTGTGGTGTATTACACTGCGGGCTGAATTATTTTTTATGGATAAAATTTTAATTGCAATTCTAAGTAAAAGTTATCTAATTAAATTTTTATACGAACCACCGTTAAGAGATTCGCCCGTATTAGATAAACACACTGTATAGTGTGAGTAGTGACACATCAAATGTTAGGCCTTGTTGTGTGGATCTGAAATAATTTTGTTTATACTTTTAAAGGGGCCCACAGACTATCAGTCCGCCAGACGATATCGGCCTGTCAGTTGTTCGGAACTGTCAAATTTTTGTTCTAACTGACAGGCCGATATCGTCCGGCGAACTGATAGTCAGTGGGCCCCTTAAGGTACAAAATGCGAGAAAGCAGATTGCGATGATTTGGACATGTTCAACGCCGACACGACGATCATATTACAAAGAGTGTAACCACCGAAAGCCCTGGAGTCCCAGGGGGAAGATGCCGACCGCTGACACACTGGGCTTCGACCATCAGAAAAGATCTACTGACGCCAGGCTTGACGCCGGATATGACAAAAGACCGCCAAAAATGGCGCCAATGTTAGATGTGCTGACCCCAAGTAAATGGGATAAGGCAAGGATAATGATGATGACTTTTAAGGTAGACATTTTTAATGAAATAAAACTATGAAAACGGATTATATCGCGTATATTGAATTTATAATACATCCCGACGTTTCGAGCCCTTTACAGCGTTCGTGGTCAACGGGTGACTGAGGAAAAATTACAAAGTGCAAAAATACCCACATACTAAAAAATAATGAACAATCATAGACTATAAACTTTAAGGCTGGTTGTACATGCAAAATCGGTTCATAAGGCTAGTTAACACTACAATTATTTTCAAGTAATAATACTAATAATAGTAATAATATAAATATACGCGACATAATCCGTTTTCATAGTTTTATTTCATGAGTAACTATCGCGGTAACCGAAGACAATATTATAGACATTTTTAAGTTATTTAAGAAAATAGATAGGCGAAAATTGATTATTCGCTCCCTTTTCTATGAAACCATAGGTCTAGAATTTTGAAAAAAATAAATACAGAAAGTAGGTAGTTCACTACCCCTAGACCCAGGTAGCAAAATGACGTCAAATGACGTCAGCGACGTCATAATGACGTAAAAATGCCGTCATTATGACGTCGCTGACGTCATTTGACGTCATTTTGCTACCTGGGGATTACAGGAAAATCAGGAAATAGTCATGAAGTTATACCCTAAACAGGAGCGAACTGTCACTTTTTTTGCCATACTAAATTGAACCTTATCACCGAGCCAGAAAGGTGTTCGTACCAGACTAGAGAAAACGGTCCACATGAGATAGCAAAAGTGGGTCGCGGTGTCCCACTCGCACATGTTGCCAATGTTAAAAAAATACCATTTTGGTAGTATTTATATCAATAACTACTAAAATTAAATACCTTCTTATATTATTTAAGTGCTATATTCAGAGTGCGGTTCTGATATCTTTTACGTAATTTGTAAATAGTTATAATGTCAATATTATTAACTGATTTAAGCAAGCATGTGCACAACAAAAAATACATTAATTTTAATATGGTAGACATTGTAGTAACTTTGAATATTAATTGGTATCCCCAACTTGATAAAGAAATTTTCAAAATACATGAATGGCGGCGCTCAAGATTTATTTGCGAAATAAAGTATAAAATGGGTAAAAGATGTTGTGTGAAAGGTTGCAAAAGTGAAAGTTTTGTTGATTGAGGTATATCTTTTCACAGGTAAGCCTCAACTATTAAAGTTTACGATAAAAATACAAGAAAACATTGTCAAACTCATTAGGGTGACTATGATGTCGGCACGATGTGAATCGGCCTTACAGAGTTCTTATTACCTACGTACTTACTTAATGTAAAAATAAGTTTACCTAAATAAGTATATCTTTATTTTGGCATGTTTAATTATTTGGTTGATAGATAGATAGACAAATGATTTATTTGTGCACGTAATGAGAGCTATATAATTGCCAAAATTTAAATCCAAAATCCTTAAATATTACAGACACATTTATACATAATATTCTATAGGTTGAACACACATTTCCGTCAGTACACAAAGGCGGCAAATTAAAAAAAAATGGTGCAATTAACTACGATGACGCTTAAAGAATAGCTGAAGTGTGCAAAAGAGAAGCCATTACGTATATGAACATACCATGAGTGCGAAAGAGGCAGACTACAAATGAAAAAAACGTGACCATTTTTAGGGTTCCGTACCCAAAGGGTAAAAACGGGACCCTATCACTAAGACTCCGCTGTCCGTCTGTCAGTCTGTCTGTCATCAGTAACAGCTTTTATAACGACTAAATTAAGTAAGGTTTTGTGAAGCGTTTTACAGAGGAGAAAAAAACTATATCCATTCTCTCTGACTTCCTATGCATGAATGAAAAAAGATCTTGGCCAAACTATACATTCCAACTTATCCTAATATCCCACATACATATGACTTATGGTCACCCTAATTAGAAAGAGATGCAACCGCCCACTTTGACTTCTCATGTGGACACACTTTTTGGCCCGTGTACTCCATCCGGTTTATTAAAATCTAAATCCGTGGAAATAGTACATTGTGCACCGAGGACGGTAAGCGAGATTTTGTAAACGAGGTCTATAATTTCCGACAGCCGCATGTTGAAGGGAATTAAATATTCGAGTTTACAACCCCCAGTTTCTTACCCCCGGAGTTACACACAATGTTTTTCATCACACTTGCGAAGACTACATTTTAAGCGAAATAATTATTAAATACGGTGACTTTTCATACATTCGTCCGCCATATTGTAATTTCTTGACAGGTTAGGCATCGAAGGTACAGACCTTCGGCATTCAGCCACGATTGAAAATTGTCTAAAAATATTTTAAACGGCTATTCAGTTAATCAAATTAAATATTTTTAAACATAAAAAAAATATTAAATTATAAACGTCAGTATTTTAAAATTAAAACTCCCTTGTAACAAAGTATTTTACTTACACAAAGTATTAACTTTAAACAAAGTATTTTACTTACAACCTACTTGGTTCGTATGAATTAGTGACATAATTCAAAAAGAAAGCTATGACTCCCTAGGGAGTCATAGCTTTCTTTTTCACAATACATAGCTCACGCGGGAACAATATAGGCCTATAGGCCAATATACCTTTCAGTACACCAAGATGAATTAAGATCTTTTTCGAGCAAATGTCATGAAAACCTACCTACGCAATTGGCCGGTTTTACCAAAAGAGAGGGTCAAATCATCTACAACAGTGGTGAGCGGACTACACGTCCTTCGAAATTCACAGAGAACCAAGCTCGGAAGTGCTAACATGACTGCAACGACGCGGAGCGGGAACTCGTAGACCTCAAGGCCTAGGTTTGAAACCTTAGAGCAAACCTAGGTAATTTCACGGGACTAGGCCCGGAGACATCGGACGCGGCATTATAAATGACGGCCAGTCGGAATACAAAGTACCACCACCAAATACTCTTAATCCCTTTGAGGACAAGAATTAGGGCAGCTCATACCTCATTAACTGCTTCACCGTGTAGATACGGACCCTCGGTAACGCAGGTAAAAACTTGGTATATATATCGAGCGCCTGCCAAAATTTTAATAGTGTGATGTAGGACATTGAGTTTGAAATTAGGTTTTTAATGATTTATTTTTTGATTTTATTCATTTATTGTGATTGATAATTGAAGATATGTTCATATATATTTATTTTACATACATTTATAAGAAAATAAATCAGCGTATATTTATAAAATCGTGTTTAAAGTAAGGTTGCGCGCAAATTCGATTGCGTTTTAAGGAATTTGCGACCGTAGCGCCATCTTGTTATTTTTTTTAAACTTGTCACTATAAATCTTATTTAAGATTATAATCAAATTTATCAATTATAATTTATGTACTTAAGTATAAACTAATGAATTTTAATAAAACCAGTTTTTCACAAATATTCGTCTCTTATAGATAGATATTCTGATTGTAGTAGAGAAGATGATAGTTTTGTTCTTTGAGATTCGGCTTAAAGTTACGCGTTTCTTGTAAGGGGCGTTGTAATTTACTCGCGGTGCACGCGCTAAATTTATTTTCGTTTTTTCGAATTTTTTGGGGTACAATAGATAGCAGGTTTATTAGAAACATTTGAATATCGAGAAGTAGAATCGATTGACATCTTGGAAAAAATCATGCATGTAGCTGATAGTAATAAGATATTCCTATATGATATGACACTTACTATACGGGCCTCACATAAGGCCATTCGCTCACATAAACCTACCCCATATACCCACAGTCTATTACAACCTGTCACATAAATTAGAATCCGCATCGTTGACATCGCAAATTGCGCAGAAATTTCAATTTTCTACGCAATATCTAACGCGAAAATTGTCCAAATAATTTTTGACAATAAACCTTCTGGGCAGGGCTCATCAACCCTCTCTGTAATAACTTTGTTTCCGCGACCAAATGAACCTGGAGCTGTATTTTAACTTTAAAAATCTCAACTTGATATTGTTTTGAACAACAGTGCATCTCAAAAAGACCATCATTATACATTTTCCAACCCTTATGTCATACTCTGGGAGGTGAATGTGTAGGTCATACAGAACAACTTCCTACTCAGAGAAAAGGTTATAGAGCTAGCTTTTTGTATGTTTGAAATTATATATGGACATAGCTTGAGTCCCGGAGAAGGACATATAATAGTTTTAACAAGGAAATCATCTACTGCGCAATCGAAATCGCGGGCAGAAGCTAATAGTAACATATTATATTTACCTACCACATCGATATCCAATTAAAATAACCGCGTTTTGGGCACCTTTGCGCCGGGGATGACGCGGGGTGGGATGTTTGACTGACTGTTGCTTACTGCTTTGTGTTTTGTTTTGTATTTGTGTGTGTGTGTTTTATTTTATTTTTTTATATTAAAATATATTAGGTATTGTTGATGAAATTGTATGTAGATTTTTTTAGATTTTAGGTATTTATTAATATTTGTATAATTTTTGACATTGTATTTCTGTAAATAAAGTAGTACTTAATTAAAATAAACTTAAACAAAAGTGCGAATGCCGTCCCTGGGACCAAAGTGGCTTGACTCGTTAAACAAATTTTACATTTGAAGATTGGCCGTCAGTTAATTACGAGTACGTAGGCGGGTCAGATAATGTTGGTCGGAAAAAGGGCAAGAAAAATATTTATTTGGCTGCTTGTGTGGTTATCTATGTGTGCTTGTGAAGTACTGTCTGCGCGCCAATTCCGTGCATTCGAGGAAGGCATGGAGGTCGAGGAAGTGGGAGGGTGTGCGCCGCGCCCGTACGTACAAAATGACACCACTCTGTCATGACGCCCAACATTCCTAACATTCCTCAGCCGTGCACGGAATTCGCGCGCGGACAGGATGTGTCTGTGATTCAAGGTTCTGATACTTCTGGGGGAGACTAAGGAGGATTGTGACAGAGGGGAGTTGTGACAGTGAATACAAGCTTTACTTAGTTTGGGACTAGGTCGATCTGTGTAAGTTAGTAGTACAGAAGAAACATAAGGTACCTGTTACACCTATAATCTTAAGGTACCGGTATTTAGAGCTAGAGAGAGGAACCTTTTGACTATTTGCTCCCATTTTAATACATGCTTTAGAATAAGTTTTACCTACAAAACTTCTACTCGCTTTATTTTCTTTGTATAACCATTTTTGCAACTAAAACTAGTACTAGACAGTAATGAATGTTCATGCTTTTTATGTTATTCTAAAACGTCGTTTAGAAATGAGAGCTTATTTTCGATTGTATTGCGGCGGCTAGGTTCGTGTGACCCTTAAGCGTCGCCAGCATGCTCGGTTCTCCATACAAACGTAGTTACGCTCTCATTTAAACTTTATACTTACAATAGGATAAAGTTTATGCAGCTTCAGATACTATAGTAAAAAAAATACAGCGAATTATTTATTTAACTTGTTTTTGCTCTATTAGTTTTATAAACTGGAGCTATACAAACTAATTTCAGACCTAGATATACCTCATGTCGTTGTATGTGCAAAGTTTCATTACAATCGAACACGTAGTTTTAAAATGAGAGCGGAACTACGTTTGTATGGGTAGGTGCAATTCGGCCGAGCTTGCCGGGGACTGTTAAGAAGTACAGCTGTACGTTGTGCTTATGCAATAAAGAATGTATTGTCCGCAGCAATTCCTTTCAACACGTGCATTAACCCTTATCTTGGCAAGGCTCAAAATATTTTAAATTTTAATATTTATTTTAGTTTTTTGTCACCTATTGACTTGTACTAGACTTTTAAGAAATAATGGAAAAAATCCAGTTTTCTAGTTTTAGAAAATCATATGTAATCACATGTACTTCTAATGTTGTCACCAACTACACACCCACTGTATTATGGCAAAAAAAAACTTGTATTTGTATTTTGTATTTATCATATTGAATACAATGCCAATCCCTTGACAAACTAGTTGCCTGCTTTTTAGAAGAAAAATGTGGATTTCAATAAAAATAGAACATGTGCAGCAACAGAAATCATCATTTATTGTTAGTAAACCGCAATCTAAAGCATAAAATGTCTATTTACACCTGTAGAAATAAATTATATCTACGAATACGAATATTCTACGATTACATGGTAGTTTTTTTTTATCCCGTAGACATTCAAAAAATACGTTAACAAAAAGTTGTGTAAAATAGGAAAAGTAAACAAATAATTATAATAGTAAAAAAAACTTTTTTTTTACTTAGGAGGCATTTTTTGACATAAATATAATTACGCTACGGTCTACGGCGTAGCACTAAGGCTACAGCGTACGACTATACAGTTCAATCAAAGATAGATATAACTCCGTAATAGATGGATACAGTCTAAGGAAAAAACGTGCCTCGAAAATCAAGAAAAATTGATTCTCGTTCAGAGGGCGCTACTAGTTTTGGCCTACAGTCGTATAGATGGTGTTGACGGTTTCGTTTGTTATTTAACAATTTTAACGCATATCAGTGAAAGAACATGGGTCAAAATCATAAAAATAATTAATGCAAATAAAAAAAATCATTTATCTATATTTAAATACATTCTATCGTATTTTTATAAATCTTCATTTTTAGTTTTAAAGTGTGTCGACAGATGGCAGTGAATTTACTGGGGTTACAAAATTTACTATGACAGTACCGCTCTAGTATAAGTTACTCTATGGTCCAAGATAAGGGTTAAATATGTGCAGTTTCCCGTCCATTGTGCAAGGCATTTCTGTTCGATTGGAGTTTCCTTTACACTAAGCCGAGGGTTCCATTAAACTTCTAATCGTCGGGTAGCCGCTTAGTGTAAGTTTTAAGAGGATAGTGGAGGGCTCCTTCGCCATATGAACGTAGACCCCATTTTCCTCCCTAGATATTGACATTATGGAAAGTCTTTTTACACAATTGATTGTATATTCACCATAGATATCCGCCTTCGTTTGAATTTTTTAGATTTTTTGAACTACCTATATATGAGCGAAAACAAATTCCCTACAAAATTTTAAAAGCTCCTTACTCTCCTGTTTTTCAAGAAAATAATGTATGTAGTCGCTTGTTTTCCATACATTCAAAAAGCTAGTAGGTAAATACGTCAAACTCATGACCACCAATGTGATGTGTTTGTTGTTGATTATCGCCTGACGTCACCACTGTCACCAGTCACCAAAACAGTATATTTTTGCACATATATACTTACATTATTTACATTATATACATACAAATAATGTTTTAGATTTTGTTTAGGGCAGATGGGTATACATTAAAAAAAAACCTTTTTTTGGTTATGTCCGTATTTCTGACGTTCTCAATCAAAAGGTACCATATTGTCGCTTGCCATAAGGACGCTCTGACAGGTTATTTGTATAAAGATACCAAGCAAATTTTGTCTTTATTATAAGCGACAAAGTGGTACCTTTTTGAGAACGCCACATTTACTTTGTGAGGAAAGATAAAGATTATTGCAATATTAGC
The DNA here is from genome assembly GCF_947568885.1 of Cydia strobilella. Lineage (NCBI taxonomy): Eukaryota > Metazoa > Arthropoda > Insecta > Lepidoptera > Tortricidae > Cydia > Cydia strobilella. Next base: position 4,679,949 of record NC_086044.1, on the reverse strand, counting down.
GGCTAATACTTAGATACTTAAAAGGCCGTTCACACTCGTGCGCGAATTGCGGCGCGAAGCCGCGAACGTGAGTGTGGACTAGTGTGGAGTCTAGTTCGCTAATCAGCGAATGGCATAGTATTTTTTTTTGTAAAAAGTAATTAACAGCGTTGTTGTAACACGGACATTATATTTAAATCCTCCAAACAATGAATAGTAGATTGTGTTACAAGGGAGCAAAATGACATATTTACGGCGAGGGCGTACATTGAATCCTAAACGAAGCGAAGGATTCAAGTGTGTTACGCCCAAGATGGAAATAATTTTGCTACCATGTGACACATACTGCTTTTCACATCACCTATGAGGTAATTATGATGTTACAAATATTATTTAAGCTAAAAAAATAATGTGCAAAAAAATGTAATAATAGTGCCCTACAACAGACAAGTGTTACTTTGATCCCTCCTAGCAAGGAAGAAAAGTGCCAATCTGATCCGTCCTAGCAGGGAAGAAAAACCCCTTTTTCGAACTATGACATATCACAATGACATTTCGAATATCGATCGTCCGAGATAGTACTTGCCGTTAGTAGCAAATATGTACTCATACTAAACACTAATCAATATGTAAACTGGCCCTAAGGCAAGTGTACACGCTCGTAGGGGCTTGTCAGATAAAAAGAAATCATTCATTACCTATCTCCAAAACGGAGTTAATTAGGATACCGGTTTCTTTGAGAAAGTTATTTAATTTAAGCTCAGCAATGCAGCCTTGAAATTAACGGATTTAAAAAAACACCATGTATAAGGGGTATGGCCACCAGCCACTCGTTTGACGACGGTGGAGAAAAGCCTGAGAGAGCAAGGTATAAAGGACCGCACACCTGGCACTAAACCGTGCAGAATGGAAGAAGAGGACAGGGAGGGCCGACCCCAAGTAAATGGGATAAGGTCTGGGAAGAATAAGAAGAAGTATAAGTGTGGGATATGGCACACTGCGTCCGATTCGCACGACGAGTGTCGTCCGACGTGCGAGAGGGACGTCGCTATAATACGCACATAGCGTTGTCTCGGTCAAACTTCGAAGCGACGTGCGAATCGGACGCAGTGTCCCATGCCCCTAACCCATTGAAAGCGTTCCTAATAATTATATCTAATAACCAAATTACTGACCAGTTCCTTGGCGGTGAGCATTGTCGCGTAAAAGATGACGAGCAGCGTCGGCCACATCTCTTACAAAACCAGTCTACCAAGAGAAACCCAACCAGGACAAAGACTGATATCGGAAAGTGTCTGAATGTCAGGGTTTCTAGTGGTCACTTGATTCGATAAAGTATTCAAATGTTGTACCTGAAATAGTCTGTACCGCACTGAATCTAATGTTGTTGATCGCGCTATTTTATGCATTTTAGGATTCCGTAGCGAAAGGGTTTGGAAACTGATAGCGGGCTCTGTCTCAGGACCCGTAATCGTAGACGTTTGGAATCTTAATATTTATGTGAAATCGGGTACATTTAGATATAAGCCTACACTTCGATATTATAATAATATACAAAAATATACTGTCAGGTATACAATTTAGTTACGCTTTCTCACACATCCACAAATATCATATTTATTATTCATGTTTTATTTAAAAACACATTCGTTAAAAAAAATTGTATATAAAACGAATACCGAACCAATATAGAATTTTTGGACTAAATTTAAATTGCTTATGGCATCATTAAAATACAATGCTATCACTTTTAAAATCAGCAAAAATTAAGTTGAATTACCATTTATTTATCGTTAGAACAATCTAGAGTTCGTAATGTTTTATTGTGAAGTGTTTCGCTTTCATGGGCCGGTCAATCAAGGTTATACAAAAGCAGACTAATGCAATCATTAGTCTGTTTTTGTATAACCTCGGGCCTGTCGACCTGTCAATCAACACTACTATGTTTATAACCGACCGGGGATATAAAAAACAGCTATGAATAAGTACGTAAATGTAAGGGCCGATACAGACGGACTGTAACCCGACTGCAATTTGTATGGGAACTGCACGCCGACTCGCCGCGCTGGCCCAATATGTTTCACTTTTATCAAACTGAAATTTGAACTTTATCATAGTGACGTTGAGTCAAATTTCGACTATATTGAAAATGTAACATACAACCCTGTAATATTGGGGCAGCGAATACAAGTTGCAGTCGGGTTATAGTTCGTTTGTACCGGCCTGAAGGCCCTAATTAATGGCATTAAGAAATTTGAGTCCTTGCAAGTGAGAAGAGAAAAGCGGGATGTAATTTTCTTGTACAAAATATTAAATAATTTAATTGATTCGGAAGAACTTCTCAGCAAGGTGTCATTTAGATGTCCTACGTATCGTACACGGTCCACCGCTTTACTATCAGTTCCATTCACTCGCAAAAAATATGTAAACAACAAATTTTTAGCAAGAGCATGCAATATATACAATAAGAAATATTCACACATTGATTTGTTCAATTTCAATCAAAATGGTACTTATTGTCGGTTGTCAATAAGGCGTTACAGCTTCAATTTGAAATCAACCTTATTGACAAGCGACAATGTGGTACCTTTTGGTTGAAAATATCACTTCTATGCATCTCGCTCGTACTCGCATATTAGTGCAAGCGAGATGTATAGAAAGTAAATTACGTAAGTTAGCGTATTTATATCAGTTTTGACACTGTCAGTGACTCATGGTACGGGTACAGGTCAGATTCGGGCATTAAAAAGTGAACCGCCGACCCTCGTCACGCTGGTTATGGCAACTTCTGATCAGTTATTTAGAGCCGAGGCGAGTAGTTCCTCTATTAGTTACGTTACTATACGAAACTAAAAATAGAAACAGAAAAATTTACTCTCATACAAATATAGTTAGATTATTCTAAACAAGAGCGAGCTGGACTCGCACACGAAGGGTTCCGTACCATTACGCAAAAAGCAAAAAAAAACAGGTTTGTTGTATGGGAGCCCCACTTAAATATTCTTTGTTCAGTTTTTAGTATTTGTTGTTATAGCGGCAACAAAAAAACATCTGTGAAAATTTCAACTCTCTTGCTATCACTGTTCATAAGATACAGCCTGGTGACAGACGGACGGATAGTAATATCTACATAATAATATACATATAATATTATCGTAGGCACCAGTTTTTACAAAAGCGACTGCCATCTGATCTTCCTCCAACCCAGAGGGGAAACTAGGCCTTATTGGGATTAGTCCGGTTTCCTCACGATGTTTTCCTTTACCGAAAAGCAACTGGGAAATATCAAATGATATTTCGTACATAAGTTCCGAGTTCATTGGTACGAGCCGGGGTTTGAACCTGCGACCTCCGGATTGAAAGTCGCACGCTCTTACCGCTAGGCCACCAGCGCTTTCTACAATTTACACAAGTCACACAACAACCGCACTACAATTTCGACAATTCTAACTATGTAAATATGATAAAATAATGGTATTTACCTGAAAAAAAAAAGAATTTTCTTTTAGACATATATTTTTTTCGATTATTAAACTTAGCATCTTCAATTTGACCGTTCTATAAAGCGCGTCCGGCATGTTCGCTGAGGCGCGAGTAGATGACTTTTTCGCCATTAGGCGGAAAAGAATCGCCTGCACGCTGAGACGGGTGCGCGGCAGCAGCAACAGTCTTCTCAGGGTGTTGGCCGAGCGCCTCGACTGCCCTGTTACGAAGTTTTGGGTGGAGGCGGCTATTGGGAGAGCGAAATAAAGCATGGCAACCTGAGCTCCTGGTCTCCGAGTGGTCACGTCTGACCAAATACCTAGCTTTTAGTTTTTACCTAGAGATAAATATATTTTCCCCTCACTAGCTCGGAAAGTTGTCGTTTATCCTTCAATACAAGCGGGGAAAAACGCGTTTTATCCACTAGTGGGGAAAGTAATTTGACCTTGGATGGAGCGTGTTTAAGTAGCTTGACAGATAACAAAACGTAAAACGCTCATGATAATGGTTCGTTCGATATTAATTATCATTAAATAAATGGTTTGAGAATCTAATAAAAAATACCAAATTTAGCTTTATTTAATGATTTTAAGTCATAAACCTTAAAATTCCATGAAACGTTTGTTTTTTTATAATGATGTTAAACATAATTCTAAACGCACAAATTGAGTCGATGCAATTTCAAAACGCATCGTTGACATTTCATACATCAGAAATGTCAACATTGTCAACAAATTTTTTACTTTAAACCTTTTCTCACCGACTCGCGTAAAAATACACAACTTGCAGAGTTTTCTGTTATAATATCGTAAAGAAATGAGTGATTCCAGTGATGAAGATGATCTAACGCCTGTGGATGTTGCACTTTCCTCGCTATAGTGAGGTGAAAAGTTTTGTGTTACACACGGGCGCAAATGTATTTTACTTCTCGTGTGTTGAAACACTCGCTACGCTCAGGATTCTATATTAGAACCACTCGCTTCGCTCGTGGTTCACCTATAGAATCCTTTCGCTTGCTCGTGTTTCAATTCTACACTCGCGGGTAAAATACAACTTTGCACCCTTGTATAACAAATAACTATTTTTTAGTTGTACTGTAATTAATTAGTTTAGTACTCAACATAGTTTTTAGGATTTTTATACTAACACCGTTATAGATCAATGCAGATCTGAAATAAACGATTTTTTATTTATTTTATATGCTGACGTCACGATGTAATGTCATTTGGTATGAAGCGTTTCGTCAGTAAAGTGCGGGTGCCAGACTTTCACTATCATTTGTAACTTTTGTATTGCTTTAAGACAATGGGTCCCATACAGACATTTGATCCTCAAAACATACTTGATCGACTGATACCATTCACTAAAAAATGTAGAATGCGGCAGTAATGCGGAGGCGAAAGCTACTCAATTTATTTTATTTTATTTTACTTTATTAGGTACACTAAACAGATATCGTACAGTATCATGAGAAACATACAATTCACATTATGGCATTATTAATTTATCAAGTAAATTGATAGATATCGATCGGCGATATCAACGCCGATGCAGTAATGTATGAAGAGTAAAGCAGGTGCAGTTAAGATCCGAATTTCACCTAAACATCGCGCACGACAACGCCGTCACTGCAACAAGTGCAGCAGTGACGCTGCTGCGGTCGCCACCCGAATAAAACCTTTTCCCCTCACTAGCTCGGAAAGCCGTCTTTTATCCTTTTAAACAAGCGGGGAAAAACGCATTTTATCCACTAGTAGGGAAAGTAGTTTGACCTTGAATGGAGCGTGTTTAAGTAGCTTGACAGATAACAAAACGTTAAACGCTCATAATAATGGTTCATTCGATATTAATTATAATTAATTAAATGGTTTGAGAATCTAATGAAAAATACCAAATTTAGCTTTATTTAATATTTTTAAGTTATAAACCTTAAAATTCCATAAGAAACGTTAGATTTTTTATAATGATGTTAAATATAATTCTGAACGCACAAGTTGAGTCGATGCAATTTCAAAACGCATCGTTGACTTTTCATATGTCAGAACAGAAATGTCAACATTGTCAACAATTTTTTTACTTAAAAACACTTCTCACCGACTCGTAAAAATCAGAATTTCCAGTGTTCTGTTATAATATCGTACAAAAATAAGTGATTCCAGTGATGAAGATGATCTAACGCCTGTGGATGTTGCACTTTCCTCGCTATAGTGAGGTGAAAAGTTTTGTGTTACACACGGGTGCAAATGTATTTTACTTCTCGTGTTACAATTCCACACTCGCGGGTAAAAATACAACTTTGCACCCTTGTTAACAAATAACTATTTTAATACAGTTGCTTAAAAAGTGCTACTTTACGTAGCTGTTTAGCGTGCGGAAAGTTGGTTTTCGCGAACTAGTGCTTTTTACTTTTCCAATTTTTTTAAATTTATACTTGATCCATTTCATGACTACTTATTGATGAGTGTTAATATTAGTTTCCTTTAAACGTCGTAATCAACATAAAAACCTACTGAATACAAGAATACATATACATATTTCATATATTTCATATTTTATTACTCTCCTCTTCATCATTATAACACGTCTATTTTTTTATATTGAATATTAAAAACCGTTCTTAATAAGTTGTCTGAATGGAACGGAACGCCTGTCAAAGAAGAGACGTTGTTTTCTTTCTGCTTTAAGTTTCCAAAGGCAACATTCGATATTGTTTTTATAGATGTACGATACACAAATAATCGTAATTACCGATTTATTTAGGTGGGTCGGAGCCCAGGCAACTTTAGGAACCACTGACTTATATGAACATGTCATGAGTGCGAAAGAGGTAGACTACAAATGAAAAAACGTGACTACCTTTGAGCTGAAGCCCGGCCTGAATGTACAAAACGTATTAGTGGACTAGAAAATATAAAAACAGCTAAAAATAGAAAATATAAAGACAATACAAGAAGTAGTTATTTCGTTCAACAAAGACAAGTGATTGATAAAGACTGTCTGAAGAAAAAGTTGGCACAGCTCCATATAATTTGTAAGAAGCTTTTACCTCTGCAGAATAAGGTAATTTTTTTATTTTTATTTATTTATTTGGGAAACATACAGCACATTATAATACAATAAGGTAAAAGATATAGTAAGAACATAGGCCAAAAGAGTTTCCACTTATAGTTAATACAAAATTCCTTTGCTCCGAAAAAAAAAGTACAATTATTAGGTATTTTGAATTTAAAGTTGAATTTGAATTTAACAATAACATTGAGTAATAATAACAAGCATAATTTTGAATTTGGAAAATAACAAGCACAATTTTCAATTTAGAATTTGAAATCAAATAGGTACAATTACAATAACAATCATAACAATACAACACAAGATTACAATTTTATTACTAGCTACGAGTTAACGAAATTTGCCATTTATTATATTTTTTTATTTTGTTTGATGACAGAAACAAATTTATTACATAGCGTTTATGTCAGTGCCAAACGGTGGTAGCCACACAGGCCTTGGTTCAAGTCCTAAACTTACTTACTTACGTATACCTATTTAACATCATCACACCTTTTTTTTTTTTGTTAGGAGGGAAAAATGCATTACGCATACCACCCGGGTGCGGGGGGTGACCCGAGTGGTTATGTGGGACTCCCGTCTACGGTGTACCCACTAAAAAAAACCCCATATGCCGCCTCGCCGCCCTATTGGTGGGGTTACAGGAACGCATGCGCTTGTCATCTGCGACCCCACCGGCGGCAGCCGCCCACGAGCGCGGCTTTTTCGCGAATGCCCGAAGACCCTTCACGCTAGGCGCGCCAGATGGTAAGACGCGCCTTCCTCCTCGGCTTCCATTCTGTATTGTAGCGGACCCCCCCGAGCCCGCCACAAGGAAGCCACGGGCGCCAGGAATTTCCCCGGCGCTCGGCGACAGATCAGGTCTATGGTTCTGCCGCAAAAACACACCTCTTCCTCTGCAGCCCCACCAACGCCGCTACAGCGGAACGGCCCCGCCAAGTTTGCAGGGGATAGGGAGAGTGGCGCATCGAAATACCATCACTCCTCTTCCCCTGCGATCCCACCTCGGCCGCCGAGGATAGAGAGAACGGCTTACCGCAATACCGACACTCCTCTTCCTCGACGGTCCACCTTCGGCGCATCACAAGCGGGCTTAACCAGCCCACTTGAAGCGTCCTCCTCGGGCCAGCCCGCGCCTCAAACAGGCCGGCCCTGGTTGCCTCTTCGCTTCACCGTGGGTGACCAAGCCACGGTTACTAAGCCCCTCCACCACGAAAAGGTGAGCATCCCGCGGGGGGATCATCATCACACCTAACTTAACCAGCATCAATCCCAATCAGCCACACTACCTGAGCTAAATGCTCCCCCAAAGGTGAAAGACAACAACCGATCGTCTGCCTCATATTTAACATCAATCAATCAATCAATTTATTTTATTTTCAGACCATGTCCATAGTGTTAGTGTACATTCCCTTAAGCCTATGTTAGTTAAACCTATACTAACTTATAATAACTTATAGACTAAGCCTCTGGATCCCATATGTACATTGTCCCAATGTTTCCAGAAGGCGCAAGCAGGCGAATCTAACACTAGGCGCACGAGGCTGCTGGAACTGTCTCGCACGCGACGCATCAGGGAGGCGGTTCTTTTGCGTATTATCGCACCGAAGCAAGTAAGCGATAATGAAGTAGGTAAATACATTCAGCACAGCTGTACAGCGAGCTGCAAAATTGAATGTATCGTGTGCATTGTGAATGAATTCATTAATAAAGTGGCCATGCAGCTGAGTGTACATAAACATTACAAAATACATCCTACTGTTTCCACATTCACTGCCTCGTCTCGTCGAACTGTTCAACCGAAAAAATATTAAAAATTGTGCGCGTTAGAGAACCGAGTGTGAACGTTCGTATTGCGAGAAAACAAATTAGGGGAGAATGGGGCGTAATGAACCGTGTTGCAGCGAAACTTTACAGATCATAAGAAAAGAATGCCCCTCAGAGCCCTGGGAGCCCCGATAATCAGGCGCCTGTTTCATAAACTTGACAATTGACACTGATAATTTCCTGTACATTTCTGCGTCGGTAAGTAACGACGGTACAATGATTACAATGGTACTTACAATGATTACGTGGCATTAATGCGTCATATCAGAAACTAACTGTAAAAGATAAGTAGGTACTTATGTAAAATTGTTGAAAAGGAAACATAATGTCAATTATACAGGTAGGTAACAAACTAGGTAAGATATTTAGATTCATAGATTTTCATATATCTATTTGTGTTTTGTCTATATTTGTCACTTTAGGTCTAATTTGTCATAGCTTACGATTTTTTTTCTTGTAGTTGTGTCCACAATATGTTGAATATTGTAAAAGTATACGCAATCAAAGTAATAATGACATAACGAGCAGCTAATAAAATCGCTAATGCGAATTTACTATTGTGATTCATAAACTATCGTTTGTTAGTCAAGGGACTAGTTAACAAATGCGTACCGTTAATAGATTTCAAAAAATCAACAATGTCAATGAAACATCACTCCTCTGTCACAACTCCCCTCTGTCTCCCCTAGTTACTATTTACCTAGAAAGAAAAAAATTAATAGCTAGGTCAGGTTAAGTATATTTCCGCCAACATTCTCTCAAACCGTTATTCCTCGTACCTACTATTAACGAATTCTAGCTAAAACAAAGTGAAGTAATCGAGTTGTGAACGAACTAATTATGAACGAAGTTATCTAAGCATGCAGGTGCGAACGATTCGCTCATTCGTTCTTCTGCTCCCAGAGTCAGAGACAAATAAATAATGTAGACTGACAATTCTATACAGTCGCGTTCTTATTCATTGTTGATAATGATAATAACCTATCGCTTTTGCTTAATCAACCCTGTTTCGCTTTAATTCCTACATGGTAACAACGACGGACTAACTTTAATTATTTAATTAATGTGGTGCAAAAAAAAATCTTTACTGATCTGTCAAGTCGAGAAGAACCAGCAAAACAGACACAGTCGTAGATACCCTCTTTTCTCAAAAGTCAGTGAGGGCATTTCGACTACTCTTCGTTTAAGACAAAACTGATCATGAATATTCAGTGATCAAGAGGGCATAATTATTTGCAACGTAAGTATGTTCTCCATTAATAGGTACCAACCCAAATTTTTTTTTCCAGTTTAAAAATGGTGGAGGCGGATCTGCGCGAACTGCGAGTCAACAGTTGGCGTGGCTGCGCAGGAGTCGCAGGACCGAGAAAAGTGGCACATGTATTGTGTCGGAACTCGGAGGACAAGTCTCATTTCGGGCCACTGAACAAACGGAGTAAGGAACCCACTTACTTACTTACTGAATGGCGATGCGACCCAAAATAAGTCTTGGCCTCCGACACGAGTAAACGCCAGTTGTCTCGATCCTGCGCAATCTCCCGCCAGTTATCGGCTTGAAGATCGCGCAAGTCCGCTTCAACCACATCGCCCCATTGAGTAAGGAACCTAAGTTTAAAAATTATTGCAAGTCAAAATACCTTAATTTTATCACTGACACTTACTGTTCATCGATCACAATGTACAAGGTGTCAATAGATTCTTCTCAGTTGTAGGAGTAATAATATGGGGTAGGTTGAAATCGCTTGCAGGTTTTTAATTTCTTTAATTCAACTTGTTCGTACATATAGTAAAAATACATTAAATTTAGAGGAACCTGTGTTTGATGACTGCATCAACGTATGCGTCTCCCACTCGCTGGCCGTCGTTACGTGCATAACTTACGAATAAGCGGCCCTTCTGTAAAGGGAACGTCGAGAGGAGCGGCAGGTTCGAAATAGAGCAGTTCAAGAAATTATACTCTCCCTGGAAAATAAAACAGTACGTAGGTACGTACGTACTACGTAGGCGAACTACACGCGAACGCGAAGTGAAGCGATGCGGCGCGGGGTGAATCAATCCTTTGATATCTATAGAAGTGTGCTACGTGGGCGATCTCGTTGTGAACGCGAACGCCGCGCCGCGCCGCTTCGCGTTCGCGAGTTGTTCGCTTACGTAAGACTATAACTAAACTTTTCACTTTTTGTACTTTTTATTTATAATTTTAAGTAATTAAATGGTAAAATAAAACTATGAAAACGGATTATATCGCGTATATTGAATTTATAATACATCCCGACGTTTCGAACTCTTTACAGCGTTCGTGGTCAACGGGTGACTGAGGAAAAATTACAAAATGCAAAAAATACCCACATACTAAAATAATGAACAATCATAGACTACAAACTTTAAGGCTGGTTGTACATGCAAAATCGGTTCATAAGGCTAGTTATACACTATAATTATTTTTCAAGTAAAGATATATATATATACGCGATAAAAAAAAAAAAAAAAAAAAAAAAAAAAAAAAAAAAAAAAAAAAAAAAAAAAAACTATGCCGGCTCCAACCCTACACCACGGACCCGAGAAGATTTAATTCCCTCCTAAATTGTAGGAGGGTATCCCAATATGGGACCGGCAACAAACGGCGGGACACATCTTTTCAAAACATCAGAATATCCAGCATCATCCAACACTACGGTCTCACAGTCTATGTCTCGCTTGCTCCTTTATCAGGTGGACTACAGGATCCCAAGCTGGTGGTAGAGAAGTTTTTTTTTTTTTTTTTTTTTTTTTTTTTTTTTTTTTTTTTTTTTTTTTTTTTTTTTTTTATCGCGTATATATATATATCTTTACTTGAAAAATAATTATAGTGTATAACTAGCCTTATGAACCGATTTTGCATGTACAACCAGCCTTAAAGTTTGTAGTCTATGATTGTTCATTATTTTAGTATGTGGGTATTTTTGCATTTTGTAATTTTTCCTCAGTCACCCGTTGACCACGAACGCTGTAAAGAGTTCGAAACGTCGGGATGTATTATAAATTCAATATAGGCGATATAATCCGTTTTCATAGTTTTATTTCATGAGTAACTATCGCGGTAACCGAAGACAATATTAATTAAATGGTAATTTAAAAACGGAAATGCATTTGTAACATGATATAACGGTAACAAACATCCGAATAAAACATATTTCGTTCAAATATAAACTTCATGCATGAGGCTAATTGTGGTGGTTGGTGACCCACGCATTTGATTACAATAGGTAAGCATAATAATGTTTTTTGTCAAAAATTTCATTTTTGATACAAGCTGTTATCTCTAGACTTATATTGACCAGGATATAGACCGTGATTACCTTTTGTATTATTTGTGAGCTCCCGATATTTCGACGCAGTTACATGCATCATGTTCACGGGTGACTGAAGATAGCGGGTGGGTGTCAAAGTTGTGTAGACAGCGCTCTGTCTACCCTCATTCTTGCGCGTTAGCTGTTATCGCTGACTGTACTTTTCTTTTCACAGGCAACTAATACTCATCGAGACAATTCTAACAACCTCAGACACAATTCTATACATAAACGAAGTATAGTATACCAGACATAGAAAGTACCTATATGGTCATGCTAAGTTTCATGTAAATTAAGCATGTCGTTTTAAAATGAGAGCGTAACTTAGATTGTATGGGTGCGGCTTTGTGGTGACGTGTTCGTGTTACTGTGACCCTTAAGCCTTATTACTTACCTTTGGAAAAGGACACGAAGAAGCGTTAAAATATTTCATGTAGAAAGGCTTTAATACGTCATATTGAGGATTTGAAAAAAAATCGCACACTCTGAAACGCATTACGAACATGCTGTGCCGGTACTCATTGCTCAGGAACTCGTAAATATTAATGGTGATCTGTAAAATAATGATAAAAACTTATGAGCTAACTACATATACGGGGTGTAATTGTTTAGGTGATAGGTACAAGATATACCTATTATGTGTGCAGTGCTGTGACTGCTCCTTCGGTCAATGTGTTTAAAAACAGATTGGACAAGTGACTTTTAAGCAATAATGTAAAAGTTAATAACCATAGCAATGAGTATAATCTGGTAGACATACGACATACATATATGAGTCACTCCATATGAAGGTACGCTGACTGATTTTAGATTTTATTGAGAGAAATCAGTATTTGGTATGGGGATTTCTTTTTGAATAATTTGCTTTCAATCGGCACTCATTGAAAGTTTGAAATGCCAGTATCTTTGGCACTATGCCCCAGGGGCCCTCTTTAGATGTAGTTTTTTTGTTTTTAATTAGTTAAGTTTATATTATATTTATATTTACATTTTAATAACAAAACTTCCGTGAGACACAGACATATTAAACCCCCTGCCACCACCGGCGCCCGCGCCGAGTCATCGGGCGCGGAGGGCTGCGGCCCGCAGTTTGCGCCGGTCCGTCACCCTCGACGCAAGCTCCTGATGACGCTAGTCGGTACGGAGTTTTCGACTTAAAATACGTGAGTGACCCGTTATTAATATATTTTATATTTACATTTTATTCCTTTCTTTTACTTAAATCCTAATACGAGTAATGGATTAGGTAGGAAGGCCGTCCTACACAAGTTACACTAAGAAATTTGTTATTTTGTCGAAATTATGACATTCAAAATTGGTAGGTTATGTCGAGTGTGTTTAGTATGGGAACTTATGTACTTTACACTACAAAACATGTCAAGATCTTTACCTTTATATATATACAGGTATGTACGATTATCGGAAATACCAACCAACAGACCAATATATACTATATATTAGTTAATTGGTTAATATTTCCGCCTGTTTCGCATTGTAACCATCAAGTAAAGAAACAGCCGCGGACTGCCCTGTATCTTTACCTGATACAATGTGAAAATCCGGTTTCGAACCTGTAACTGTCAGATTAAGAAAATGCGTACAAATAATTGTCAGATTAAATATTTACTACAATGAGAGTTTCACGTGGACCAAAACTAACCAAATCCACGATCTACTTAACGATTGCTTTTATTCCCACCAACCCCTTACCAACATACCAACATAGGCAACTAAAAATGGGTAAAGTAGAACTCCACGGGTAGCAAGATATGAATTCTATCTTAATCTGACACACTCGAGTAACTCTAAAAAAAATCTCCTTGGGCTCCCCTACTACAATAAATAAAATAAAAAGTAAATTCACCACAAAGTCGTTTCCAAACTCAGTTAAGAGTTTCAGACGAATATTTATGTAGTGGATGGGATCTCGACGGCTGTATCTCTGGGCTGTTATGGTCGCATACTCAACGTATTTAGGATTCCGGTACGTAATGTTTGGATGCTCAAAGTCGATGTAGTATGTCTATAAAAATTAAAAATAATTAATACCTTTTGCAGAAATCGCGAAGCGTCTGGTTGACGTAACTGGTGACCGAAGAGCTGTCGGCTTCCTCGTACAACGTATCATCATTGCGATGCAGCGGGGAAATGCCGCCAGCATCCTTGGTACAATGCCTCAAGGGCCTTTTTTAGATTTAAGCTAGTTATTAATTTCGTTTACGTAGTACCACTGTATACCGGGTGTTTGCTGTAACAGGAGCATTAAATTAAGCTGTAGACTGTACTCCTCAAACTGACCAACATTTATTCAGCAACTTTTAAAAATAACTTGTGTTTTGATTTTCATTACACTTTAGTTTATTTTAAGACGCAATGTATTGCAAAATTTGTTATGTTTAAAGAGTGACAAGCAACGTCAAACACACAGATGGCAGCGTACATTGAAAATAATATTTAATTAGTATGAAAAAGGCATAATCTAAAAATTTCATAATTTTAAAAAGTTGCTGAACAAATGTTGGTCAGTTTGAGGCGTACAACCTCCAGTTTAATTTAATGCTCCTGTTACAGGAAACACCCGGTATATCTTGTATGTAAATAATAATAATATTAATAATAGCCCGCAGGGCAGCTTGTGGCGAGCTGTTGGGGAGTAACGACCCCACGGACCCGAGTGCTCCCAAGAGTCGGTCAGGGTCTCCGTCTCCGGCGTGTCTTCGTCGGTCGGAGTGGACCCCAAGGGGACCCGCAGGACTCTCAGCTCTGGCTTGCCTTCATTGGCTGTCCAGAGAGGAGTCGCTAGAGCTATATGCTCCAGGGGTGGAAGTGAAAGATGCATAAGACGCGAGTTGGCACAGTGGCTGCTAACAGCCACTGGGTAGAAAGCGGCGCGCACCTCTCGACACCCCTGAGCCGCTCACACCGGTGTTGCTCCTGGTCGTCTTCACGACGGCAGTTTCAGGGGCCCATCTAGTCAGCGGCGAGTCACCGCCTGCCTCGATAACGTGTACAACATTGTTATGGCAGGTGTCCGGACCTCTCAGCAATAGCCCAATCTTTTGACCAGCCAAACTTCAACACCATAACCGGCACTCTTTTCCACTGTGTTTATAATAGCCCCTACGTCTGTTGGAACCGATTTACGGGTATCTATTTGTACCCGTGAATGAGTTCTAGCAGGTGTAGTACATAACAACAAACTTCTCCAAAGGGCTTCTACGTGTTGGATCTGTATCCCCACGCACGCCTATCAAATGACCCGGATGTATATACCCGTGAGTTTATATGAGATACAAATAATAATAATAATCTCATTGCAAAGCTGATCTGCTTCAGGGGGGGGGCAACAATCGCCCCCGAGTAATGCGCTTTGTGAACCAGGCGTTCGCGGGGACGGATGTCAGGCCTCGCGACTACATGGCTAATGTCACAGAGCGCATCGACTTTCTAAAGCAGAAAGTCTATGCATGGGCAAACCGTATTCGCCGCTACAAAGAGCGTGTGGATCGATTCCAGCAGAATCGTCTTTTTCAAAGTGACCAAAGGAAGGTATACCGAAGATGGGAGGAAACCGATCCTCGTGTGTCCGACGTGCGGCTGCCGGATGTTACTGCCATGACTGATTTCTGGCGTAACATTTGGTCGGTGCCCGTTGAACACACGGAGGGCGATTGGATAAACGTTGTCGAACGTGAGTGCGAGAACATCGAACCTATGGGGGCAGTCACCATCAGCCCCGATGACGTAAGTTGTGCTGTCCGTACGACCCAGAACTGGAAAAGTCCTGGACCGGACGGATTGCACAACTTCTGGCTAAAATGGTTTCGATGCTCGCACGAACGGTTGGCAACGCAGTTCCAACAAGCCCTAGAGCTCGGTTCCCTCCCACCTTCCCTAACAACTGGTGTAACCTTCCTGCTCCACAAGTCCGGTAGTACCACGAGAGCGAAGAACTATAGACCGATAACGTGGTTGCCTACACTCTACAAGCTCCTTACATCTATTTTGAGAGCAAAAATTAACGCGCACATTGTCGCTAACAACATTTTGGCCTCCGCTCAAAATGGATGTAGGGTTGGGTCCCGAGCTCCTCCTCATAGACATGACCATATGCCAGCAAGTTCGGCGGAACAGGGGGGCCCTCTCGGCCGCCTGGATTGACTATAAGAAGGCCTATGGTTCGGTGCCTCACTCATGGCTGAGAAGGGTATTAGAGCTGTATAAACTTGATGCAGCTTTAATATCCTTCCTAAGTGCGTGTATGAGGCAGTGGATCACAGTCCTTCGTCAACCAGGAGGTGGAGATGCCCGCCCTGGCCCGCAGGACTCTATAAGGACCGAGCGAGGAATATTCAGGGTGACAGTCTGAGTCCCCTGTGGTTCTGCCTAGCTCTGAATCCTCTCAGCACCCTGCTGAAGGATTCAGGGTCAGGTTGCCGGCTTCGGAGAGAGGGTGAAGTCATTTCTCACCTTCTGTACATGTATGACCTCAAGCTATTTGCGCCAAATAACCAAGACTTGATGGTGCTATTGAAAACAACAGAAGTTTTCAGTACCGCCATCAGAATGGAGTTTGGTGTCGATAAGTGTGCGGTTATGCATGTACAGCTGGGGGAGGTTGTAAATTCAACAAGTTTACAACTTTCTGAGACAATGTCTTTCAGATCTATCTCTGAATCAGAAACCTATAAATACCTTGGTATGTCACAGTCGTTAGGTATTGAGAGCGAGGGTATTAGACGGTCGGTGAAGGAGCGCTTTTTCAGTCGGCTCACAAAAGTCCTTAACAGTCTTTTGTCAGGAGGCAACAAAGTGCGCGCCTTCAACGCCTGGGTAATGCCCTTACTCATATACTCCTTTGGCATACTAAGGTGGACTCAGACCGAGCTGGACGCCCTGGATCGGAGGGTCCGTCTAATGCTCACTACACACCGTATGCTACACCCACCTCGTCAGTTATGAGATTGTACATCCCACGGAAGTGTGGAGGTCGAGGCTTCCTTAACGCCAAAGATCTCCACAACCGCGAGGTGTGCAATCTCAGGAATTATTTCCTTAACAACGAGTGTGGGATGCATCGTGATGTGGCGGCAGTGGACAGGAACTTCACGCCGCTCTCCTTGGCAAACGAGAACTAGCACAAACCTGTGGTACAAAGTACTGCGGGCCGCAGGGCGGTATGGGAGAGTAATGTGCTACACGGGCGGTTCTACAAGGCCCTCATGGGACCCGATGTAGACCTGCTCGCGTCGGTGAACTGGTTACGATTCGGGGACCTCTTCGGAGAAACCGAGGGTTTTGCCTGTGCAATTGCGGACGAAGTTATGATGACGAACAACTATCGGAAATATATCCTGAAGGACGGTACGGTCGACATTTGTCGGGCATGCCGCCGTCCCGGAGAGTCACTCAGGCATATCATTTCCGGTTTCTCATCTTGCTAACGGCGAGTACTTGCACAGACATAATCTCGTAGCCAGGATTATTCACCAGCAGCTTGCTCTTCTATACGGCCTTGTGGACCGCGAAGTACCGTACTACAAGTATTTACCTGTGCCAGTTCTCGAGAATGGTCGTGCCACGCACTATTGGGATCGATCTATCATCACTGACAGGACTATTGTAGCCAATAAGCCTGACATTGTGATAATAGATCGATCGCAGCGCCGGGCCGTGCTCGTCGATATCACCATCCCCCATGATGAGAATCTCGTGAAAGCCGAGAAGGACAAGTCCAGTAAGTACCTAGACTTGGCTCACGAGATAACCGCCATGTGGGATGTTGATTCGACGATCATTGTCCCGATAGTCGTTTCAGCGAACGGTCTCATAGCGAAGAGTCTCGACCAACACCTTGAGAGACTCTCGCTAGGTGGTTGGATCAAGGGTCAGATGCAGAAGGCGGTGATCTTGGACACGGCGCGGATAGTCCGCCGGTTCCTCTCTCTGCGGCCCTGACCACTGGCAGCTTGGGCCCTACCCCGCTGCCGGCGGCACCCTAGGTTAGGTTTTTTATAATGTGTTTATATATTTTTTTGTAATGTTTAGTAAGTGTTTTTGTATTTTACTTTATATGCATGTTATAAAACCCTAACCTAAGACACAAAATAAATAAAGGAAATAATAATAATAATATATTTAAAGCAATAAAAAAATTACGAGACGTCTGTCATTGTCAGAGCGGTTTTTTTTTGACGAACAACTATCGGAAATATATCCTATGACGAACACCTATCGGAAATATATCCTGAAGGACGGTACGGTCGACATTTGTCGGGCATGCCGCCGTCCCGGAGAGTCACTCAGGCATATCATTTCCGGTTGTTCTCATCTTGCTAACGGTGAGTACTTGCACAGACATAATCTCGTAGCCAGGATTATTCACCAGCAGCTTGCTCTTCTATACGGCCTTGTGGATCGCGAAGTACCGTACTACAAGTATTTACCTGTGCCAGTTCTCGAGAATGGTCGTGCCACGCTCTATTGGGATCGATCTATCATCACTGACAGGACTATTGTAGCCAATAAGCCTGACATTGTGATAATAGATCGATCGCAGCGCCGGGCCGTGCTCGTCGACATCACCATCCCCCATGAAAAATCGAAAATGTACTCAAATGGTCACACGATAACGGTATAATATTGAACACCGAAAAAACCAAATTTCTACTCATTCAATCACCATATATAAAACCAAGTCAAGAGCCCATTAAAATTATTGGTCATACATACGATTGTTTACATGTCGAGAAGCGGGACTGTAAATGTAACTTAATAGAAGTAGTTGATAAATTTAAATACTTAGGCCTAACTATAGATAAACACATTAATTGGAAAATACACATAGATACAGTATGTAATAGACTACGGTCTATATTATGTAAAATTATTAGTTTAAAAAATATAGTTAATAATAAAATATTACGAATGTTATACCATGCACTGGCTGACGCTGTTATTGGATACGGGTTAATAGCTTATGGACGCACCTTCAAAACTTATTTGTATAAAATATTAAACTTACAACTACGATTGATAAAAAATATAATAGACAAAAAAACTAGAGCAAACTGTAGTAACGATTACACGATCTTATTTAAGAAATTGAACATCCTGCCAGTGCATGATAAAGTTAAGTACTTAATAGCAACTGATCAATTTAAAAATCCCGAATTCAAAACTCCGCGAGTATACACCCGAGCGTCGAGGGGGTTAAAACGTCGTAAATACGTGGAACCAACCGCTAGTAACTACTATGGTAAAAGGACGCGCAAGTATATCACACCGCGAATAATGAACAATTTATCAATAGAAGACGAGTGTGCTAGTAAAAACATCTTTAAATCAATAATTAAGAAGTTGCTATTGGGTACAACGCATGACTAAATATATAAGATAGGTAAATATTGTATATAAATAAATATCCTTTATTGCACCAAAATCATACATTTTACATACATGTAAAACTACAAATAAATTCTTAAAGAATAACAACAACATATATACCTACAACTTACACTTTGATAATGTAATATAAAAGTATTAACCTTAGTAATATAAGTTAATCATTAAATTTAGATTAAGGTACTAACATTGAAAATGAGTGCACCATTTCGCCGTTAAACGCAAGTTTGGCGAAACTTGTATAAGTTTAAAATGTGTTATACTTTTGAGTGTGGGATACATTGTGACGTGGTGGCAGTAGACAGGAAACTCACGCCGCTCTCCTTGGCAAACGAGAACTGGCACAAACCTGTGGTACAAAGTACTGCGGACCGCAAGGCGGTATGGAAGGATAAGCAGCTACACGGGCGGTTCTACAAGGCCCTCACGGGACCCGATGTAGACCTGCTCGCGTCGGTGAACTGGTTACGATTCGGGGACCTCTTCGGAGAAACCGAGGGTTTTGCCTGTGCAATTGCGGACGAAGTTATGATGACGAACAACTATCGGAAATATATCCTGAAGGACGGTACGGTCGACATTTGTCGGGCATGCCGCCGTCCCGGAGAGTCACTCAGGCATATCATTTCCGGTTGTTCTCATCTTGCTAACGGCGAGTACTTGCACAGACATAATCTCGTAGCCAGGATTATTCACCAGCAGCTTGCTCTTCTATATGGCCTTGTGGACCGCGAAGTACCGTACTACAAGTATTTACCTGTGCCAGTTCTCGAGAATGGTCGTGCCACGCTCTATTGAGATCGGTCTATCATCACTGACAGGACTATTGTAGCCAATAAGCCTGACATCGTGCTGATAGATTGAACGCAGCGCCGGGCTGTGCTCGTCGACGTCACCATCCCCCATGATGAGAATCTCGTGAAGGCCGAGAAGGACAAGTCCAGCAAGTACCTAGACTTGACTCACGAGATAACCGCCATGTGGAATGTTGACTCGACGATCATTGTTCCTATAGTCGTGTCAGCGAACGGTCTCATTGCGAAGAGTCTCGACCAACACCTAGAGAGACTCTCGCTGGGTGGTTGGATCAAGGGTCAGATGCAGAAGACGGTGATCTTGGACATGGCGCGGATAGTCCGCCGGTTACTCTCTCTGCGGCCCTGACCACCGGCAGCTTAGGCCCTGCCTCGCTGCTGGCGGCACCCTAGGTTAGGTTTTTTATAATGTGTTTATATGTATTTTGTATTGTTTTGTAAGTGTTTTATATTTTACTTTTATATACATATTATAAAAATCCTAACTTAAGAAAAAAGATTAATAAAAAGAAATAATAATAATAAATATTCTTTAAATAAAGTGTTTATCTATACCTAGTTATTAAAATGTTAAAGAAACACTAGGTATTGATAATAATAAAATGTACCCAATTGGCACAAAATACATATACACGGTATTTTCTTTTAAACTCCGTTAACTTCGGGGTATGGCTACTACATTAATGGAAACTGAATGGCATAGTATTTTTTTTTGTAAAAAGTAATTAACAGCGTTGTTGTAACACGGACATTATATTTAAATCCTCCAAACAATTAATAGTAGATTGTGTTACAAGGGAGCAAAATGACATATTTACGGCGAGGGCGTACATTGAATCCTAAACGAAGCGAAGGATTCAAGTGTGTTACGCCCAAGATGGAAATAATTTTGCTACCATGTGACACATACTGCTTTTCACATCACCTATGAGGTAATTATGATGTTACAAATATTATTTAAGCTAAAAAAATAATGTGCAAAAAAATGTAATAATAGTGCCCTACAACAGATAAGTGTTACTTTGATCCCTCCTAGCAAGGAAGAAAAGTGCCAATCTGATCCGTCCTAGCAGGGAAGAAAAACCCCTTTTTCGAACTATGACATATCACAATGACATTTCGAATATCGATCGTCCGAGATAGTACTTGCCGTTAGTAGCAAATATGTACTCATACTAAACACTAATCAATATGTAAACTGGCCCTAAGGCAAGTGTACACGCTCGTAGGGGCTTGTCAGATAAAAATAAATCATTCATTACCTATCTCCAAAACGGAGTTAATTAGGATACCGGTTTCTTTGAGAAAGTTATTTAATTTAAGCTCAGCAATGCAGCCTTGAAATTAACGGATTTAAAAAAACACCATGTATAAGGGGTATGGCCACCAGCCACTCATTTGACGACGGTGGAGAAAAGCCTGAGAGAGCAAGGGATAAAGGACCGCACACCTGGCACTAAACCGTGCAGAATGGAAGAAGAGGACAGGGAGGGCCGACCCCAAGTAAATGGGATAAGGTCTGGGAAGAATAAGAAGAAGTATAAGGGATATGGCACACTGCGTCCGATTCGCACGACGAGTGTCGTCCGACGTGCGAGAGGGACGTCGCTATAATACGCACATAGCGTTGTCTCGGTCAAACTTCGAAGCGACGTGCGAATCGGACGCAGTGTCCCATGCCCCTAACCCATTGAAAGCGTTCCTACTAATGATATCTAATAACCAAATTACTGACCAGTTCCTTGGCGGTGAGCATTGTCGCGTAAAAGATGACGAGCAGCGTCGGCCACATCTCTTACAAAACCAGTCTACCAAGAGAAACCCAACCAGGACAAAGACTGATATCGGAAAGTGTCTGAATGTCAGGGTTTCTAGTGGTCACTTGATTCGATAAAGTATTCAAATGTTGTACCTGAAATAGTCTGTACCGCACTGAATCTAATGTTGTTGATCGCGCTATTTTATGCATTTTAGGATTCCGTAGCGAAAGGGTTTGGAAACTGATAGCGGGCTCTGTCTCAGGACCCGTAATTGTAGACGTTTGGAATCTTAATATTTATGTGAAATCGGGTACATTTAGATATAAGCCTACACTTCGATATTATAATAATATACAAAAATATACTGTCAGGTATACAATTTAGTTACGCTTTCTCACACATCCACAAATATCATATTTATTATTCATGTTTTATTGAAAAACACATTCGTAAAAAAATTTTTTTTATAAAACGAATACCGAACCAATATAGAATTTTTAGACTGAATTTAAATTGCATATGGCATCATTAAAATACAATGCTATCACTTTTAAAATCAGCAATAATTAAGTTGAATTACCATTTATTTATCGTTAGAACAATTTAGAGTTCGTAATGTTTTATTGTGAAGTGTTTCGCTTTCATGGGCCGGTCAATCAAGGTTATACAAAAGCAGACTAATGCAATCATTAGTCTGTTTTTGTATAACCTCGGGCCTGTCGACCTGTCAATCAACACTACTATGTTTATAACCGACCGGGGATATAAAATACAGCTATGAAGAAGAGTACGTAAATGTAAGGGCCGATACAGACGGACTGTAACCCGACTGCAATTTGTATGGGAACTGCACGCCGACTCGCCGCGCTGGCCCAATATTACAGGGTTCTATGTTTCACTTTTATCAAACTGAAATTTGAACTTTATCATAGTGACGTTGAGTCGAATTTCGACTATCTTGAAAATGTAACAAACAACCCTGTAATATTGGGGCAGCGAATACAAGTTGCAGTCGGGTTACAGTTCGTTTGTACCGGCCTGAAGGCCCTAATTAATGGCATTACCTTATTCAGCAGAGGTAAAAGCTTCTTACAAATTATATGGAGCTGTGCCAACTTTTTTTTCAGACAGTCTTTGTCAATCACTTGTCTTTGTTGAACGAAATAACTACTACTTGTATTGTCTTTATATTTTCTATTTTTAGCTGTTTTTATATTTTCTAGTCCACTAATACGTTTTGTACATTCAGGCCGGGCTTCAGCTCAAAGGTAGTCACGTTTTTTCATTTGTAGTCTACCTCTTTCGCACTCATGACATGTTCATATAAGTCAGTGGTTCCTAAAGTTGCCTGGGCTCCGACCAACCTATATAAATCGGTAATTACGATTATTTGTGTATCGTACATCTATAAAAACAATATCGAATGTTGCCTTTGGAAACTTAAAGCAGAAAGAAAAAACGCCTCTTCTTTGACAGGCGTTCCGTTCCATTCAGACAACTTATTAAGAACGGTTTTTCAATAATCAATATAAAAAAATAAACGTGTTATAATGATGAAGAGGAGAGTAATAAAATATGAAATATATGAAATATGTATATGTATTCGTGTATTCAGTAGGTTTTTATGTTGATTACGACGTTTAAAGGAAACTAATATTAACACTCATCAATAAGTAGTCATGAAATGGATCAAGTATAAATTTTAAAAAATTGGAAAAGTAAAAAGCACTAGTTCGCGAAAACCAACTTTCCGCACGCTAAACAGCTACGTAAAGTAGAACTTTTTAAGCAACTGTATTAAAATAGTTATTTGTTAACAAGGGTGCAAAGTTGTATTTTTACCCGCGAGTGTGGAACTGTAACACGAGAAGTAAAATACATTTGCACCCGTGTGTAACACAAAACTTTTCACCTCACTATAGCGAGGAAAGTGCAACATCCACAGGCGTTAAATCATCTTCATCACTGGAATCACTTATTTTTGTACGATATTATAACAGAACTCTTCACTTATTTTTGTACGATATTATAACAGAACACTGGAAATTCTGATTTTTACGAGTCGGTGAGAAGTGTTTTTAAGTAAAAAAATTGTTGACAATGTTGACATTTCTGTTCTGACATATGAAAAGTCAACGATGCGTTTTGAAATTGCATCGACTCAACTTGTGCGTTCAGAATTATATTTAACATCATTATAAAAAATCTAACGTTTCTTATGGAATTTTAAGGTTTATGACTTAAAAATATTAAATAAAGCTAAATTTGGTATTTTTCATTAGATTCTCAAACCATTTAATTAATGATAATTAATATCGAATGAACCATTATTATGAGCGTTTTACGTTTTGTTATCTGTCAAGCTACTTAAACACGCTCCATTCAAGGTCAAACTACTTTCCCTACTAGTGGATAAAATGCGTTTTTCCCCGCTTGTTTTAAAGGATAAAAGACGGCTTTCCGAGCTAGTGAGGGGAAAAGGTTTTATTCGGGTGGCGAACGCAGCAGCGTCACTGCTGCACTTGCTGCAGTGACGGCGTTGTCGTGCGCGATGTTTAGGTGAAATTCGGATCTTAACTGCACCTGCTTTACTCTTTTCATACATTACTGCATCGGCGTTGATATCGCCGATCGATATCTATCAATTTACTTGATAAATTAATAATGCCATAATGTGAATTGTATGTTTCTCATGATACTGTACGATATCTGTTTAGTGTACCTAATAAAGTAAAATAAAATAAAATTAATTGAGTAGCTTTCGCCTCCGCATTACTGCCGCATTCTACATTTTTTAGTGAATGGTATCAGTCGATCAAGTATGTTTTGAGGATCAAATGTCTGTATGGGACCCATTGTCTTAAAGCAATACAAAAGTTACAAATGATAGTGAAAGTCTGGCACCCGCACTTTACTGACGAAACGCTTCATACCAAATGACATTACATCGTGACGTCAGCATATAAAATAAATAAAAAATCGTTTATTTCAGATCTGCATTGATCTATAACGGTGTTAGTATAAAAATCCTAAAAACTATGTTGAGTACTAAATTAATTAATTACAGTACAACTAAAAAATATATTTATCTCTAGGTAAAAACTAAAAGCTAGGTATTTGGTCAGACGTGACCACTCGGAGACCAGGAGCTCAGGTTGCCATGCTTTATTTCGCTCTCCCAATAGCCACCTCCACCCAAAACTTCGTAACAGGGCAGTCGAGGCGCTCGGCCAACACCCTGAGAAGACTGTTGCTGCTGCCGCGCACCCGTCTCAGCGTGCAGGCGATTCTTTTCCGCCTAATGGCGAAAAAGTCATCTACTCGCGCCTCAGCGAACATGCCGGACGCGCTTTATAGAACGGTCAAATTGAAGATGCTAAGTTTAATAATCGAAAAAAATATATGTCTAAAAGAAAATTCTTTTTTTTTTTCAGGTAAAGACCATTATTTTATCATATTTACATAGTTAGAATTGTCGAAATTGTAGCGCAGTTGTTGTGTGACTTGTGTACATTGTAGAAAGCGCTGGTGACCTAGCGGTAAGACCGTGCGACTTTCAATCCGGAGGTCGCAGGTTCAAACCCCGGCTCGTACCAATGAACTCGGAACTTATGTACGAAATATCATTTGATATTTACCAGTTGCTTTTCGGTGAAGGAAAACATCGTGAGGAAACCGGACTAATCCCAATAAGGCCTAGTTTCCCCTCTGGGTTGGAGGAAGATCAGATGGCAGTGGCTTTTGTAAAAACTGGTGCCTACGATAATATTATATGTATATTATTATGTAGATATTACTATCTGTCCGTCTGTCACCAGCAGCGGCGGCTGGTGATTCTATATTATGGGTGTTCACTATCACAGTAAAAAACTACACATTCAATTAACCGACACAAAATACGGTCATTGAACTCTCTTATAGAATTTCGCTATTACGAATATCTTGACGACCGATAGACGCTAACTGCAGTTCATTTTACAAATGGATTCTAGGTTGTGAATGTTGTTTTAAAATTTTATGGAAATATGTGCTAAATTGTTAACACATCGGTTTCGGTCCAAGCAAACTCACCGCACAGCCGTCGCCCGGCCCGCCCGCGCCCGCTCCAAACAAGACATATGTACTTAGGTAGGTAACACGATAAACTAAAACACCTAGTTACTTTTATCACAGCGACATAACACAACCACGGTGTTTTTGCATATTGATCTTATTTAATGACATATAAGTTTTTGTTTTTGACGAACATTGTTACGAAAGTTCAAGGTTTTCCTTTTATATTGAACTCGAGTCGATTTTGTAAACTTTTTTCACATTCTCCCGTTAAATTCATTCATTTTAAATACCTCACAACAAACAAATTATATGCACTTACTGCTTAAACTCTTGGTTAATTATTTATAATAAAAAAATGCCAAAATTCCATTCACGCGCGTACTTTAAAATTGACTACTAACTAGGTCTGTTTACAAACAAGTGACAATATGGCGCGCACAATACGCGCGCATTCGACGAGAGGGCGCAAGGTCAAACGGGCTACGGAGCGCCGCTCCAATTTTACCTCTTTCTTCATAGAAAATCTTCTGTTTCACGTGCGGAACTGTAGCGAAACTTCTCTTTCGCTCTCATTGAATTTCCTATTGATTTTATGTACTAAATCTTTTTCATAGGAGCGCAATCCAAAGCGCTCCGCTTCGCGCGTTACCTATGATTCCTATGAAATTATAGGAGTAGGCCGAGTAGTATAGGCCGTCTATAAACTTATAATGAATAAAGGTAATTATTTAATTGGTATTTTACTTTTGTACGATAGATCTATTTTTTATTTTTTTCTTTATTTAGGATTACCAACAGATAATACATCTTACATGCTCTTAAATCTTAAAGAGTAATATATTAATTAGGCACTATAATTTCATTATGATTATTTATGGGAGTGCACTGCACAAGCGCTCCTTAGAGGAAGCCGCGCCTGGTCACCAGGCTGTATCTCATGAACAGTGATAGCAAGAGAGTTAAAATTATCGCAGATGTATTTTTGTTGCCGCTATAACAACAAATACTAAAAACTGAACAAAGAATATTTAAGTGGGGCTCCCATACAACAAACCTGTTTTTTTTGCTTTTTGCGTAATGGTACGGAACCCTTCGTGTGCGAGTCCAGCTCGCTCTTGTTTAGAATAATCTAACTATATTTGTATGAGAGATTCACTTTTTAATGCCCGAATCTGACCTGTACCCGTACCATGAGTCACTGACAGTGTCAAAACTGACATAAATACGCTAACTTACGTAATTTACTTTCTATACATCTCGCTTGCACTAATATGCGAGTACGAGCAAGATGCATAGAAGTGACATTTTCAACCAAAAGGTACCACATTGTCGCTTGTCAATAAGGTTGATTTCAAATTGAAGCTGTAACGCCTTATTGACAACCGACAATAAGTACCATTTTGATTGAAATTGGCACAGAAAGTAAAGTTACGTTCTCGATAGCGTTTATGTCAGTGCCAAACGGTGGTAGCCACACAGGCCTTGGTTCAAGTCCTAAACTTAAAGCGAGACATAGATACGTATACCTATTTAACATCATCATCACACCTTTTTTTTTTTTTTTGTTAGGAGGGAAAAATGCATTACGCATACCACCCGGGTGCGGGGGGTGACCCGAGTGGTTATGTGGGACTCCCGTCTAGGTTAATGAGGCCCACGGTGTACCCACTAAAAAAAACCCCATATGCCGCCTCGCCACCCTATTGGTGGGGTTACAGGAACGCGTGCGCTTGTCATCTGCGACCCCACCGGCGGCAGCCGCCCACGAGCGCGGCTTCTTCGCGAATGCCCGAAGGCCCTTCACGCTAGGCGCGCCAGATGGTAACACGCGCCTTCCTCCTCGGCTTCCATTCTGTATTGTAGCGGACCCCCCCGAGCCCGCCACAAGGAAGCCACGGGCGCCAGGAATTTCCCCGGCGCCCGGCGACAGATCAGGTCTATGGTTCTGCCGCAAAACCACAACTCGGCTGCAGAGGACAGGGAGAACGGCACATCGACCGACACACCTCTTCCTCTGCAGCCCCACCAACGCCGCTACAGCGGAACGGCCCCGCCAAGTTCGCAGGGGATAGGGAGAGTGGCGCATCGAAATACCATCACTCCTCTTCCCCTGCGATCCCACCTCGGCCGCCGAGGATAGGGAGAACGGCTTACCGCAATACCGACACTCCGACCGTGTCGAGGAAGACCTCGACGGTCCACCTTCGGCGCATCACAAGCGGGCTTAACCAGCCCACTTGGAGCGTCCTCCTCGGGCCAGCCCGCGCCTCAAACAGGCCGGCCCTGGTTGCCTCTTCGCTTCACCGTGGGTGACCAAGCCACGGTTACTAAGCCCCTCCACCACGACAAGGTGAGCAACCCGCGGGGGGATCATCATCACACCTAACCTAACCAGCATCAATCCCAATCAGCCACACTACCTGAGCTAAATGCTCTCCCAAAGGTGAAAGACAACAACCGATCGTCTGCCTCATATTTAACATCAATCAATCAATCAATTTATTTTATTTTCAGACCATGTCCATAGTGTTAGTGTACATTCCCTTAACCCTTAAATGCATAATGATGTATATATGCATCGTATATTTGATGGTCCGTGGCTCAATATGCAGCTATCCAAAATCACATTTATTACTTTTATACAGCATGACACATCTATTTCAATTTATTAAAAAGTTATACAAAAAATCATGCATTTAAGGGTTAAGCCTATGTTAGTTAAACCTATACTAACTTATAATAACTTATAGACTAAGCCTCTGGATCCCATATGTACATTGTCCCAATGTTTCCAGAAGGCGCAAGCAGGCGAATCTAACACTAGGCGCACGAGGCTGCTGGAACTGTCTCGCACGCGACGCATCAGGGAGGCAGTTCTTTTGCGTATTATCGCACCGAAGCAAGTAAGCGATAATGAAGTAGGTAAATACATTCAGCACTGCTGTACAGCGAGCTGCAAAATTGAATGTATCGTGTGCATTGTGAATGAATTCATTAATAAAGTGGCCATGCAGCTGAGTGTACATAAACATTACAAAAGACATCCTACTGTTTCCACATTCACTGCCTCGTCTCGTCGAACTGTTCAACCGAAAAAATATTAAAAATTGTGCGCGTTAGAGAACCGAGTGTGAACGTTCGTATTGCGAGGAAACAAATTAGGGGAGAATGGGGCGTAATGAACCGTGTTGCAGCGAAACTGTACAGATCATAAGAAAAGAATGCCCCCTCAGAGCCCTGGGAGCCCCGATAATCAGGCGCCTGTTTCATAAACTTGACAATTGACACTGATAATTTCCTGTACATTTCTGCGTCGGTAAGTAACGACGGTACAATGATTACAATGGTACTTACAATGATTACGCGGCAGTAATGCGTCATATCAGAAACTAACTTTAAAAGATAAGTAGGTACTTATGTAAAATTGTTGAAAAGGAAACATAATGTCAATTATACAGGTAGGTAACAAACTAGGTAAGATATTTAGATTCATAGATTTTCATATATCTATTTGTGTTTTGTCTATATTTGTCACTTTAGGTCTAATTTGTCATAGCTTACGATTTTTTTTTCTTGTAGTTGTGTCCACAATATGTTGAAAATTGTAAAAGTAAACGCAATCAAAGTAATAATGACATAACGAGCAGCTAATAAAATCGCTAATGCGAATTTACTATTGTGATTCATAAACTATCGTTTGTTAGTCAAGGGACTAGTTAACAAATGCGTACCGTTGCGAGCTCGCTAACAGTTAATAGATTTCAAAAAATCAACAATGTCAATGAAACATCTCTGTCACAACTCCCCTCGGTCTCCCCTACTTACTATTTACCTAGAAAGAAAAAAATTAATAGCTAGGTCAGGTTAAGTATATTTCCGCCAACATTCTCTCAAACCGTTATTCCTCGTACCTACTATTAACGAATTCTAGCTAAAACAAAGTGAAGTAATCGAGTTGTGAACGAACTAATTATGAACGAAGTTATCTAAGCATGCAGGTGCGAACGATTCGCTCATTCTTTCTTCTGCTCCCAGAATCAGAGACAAATAAATAATGTAGACTGACAATTTTATACAGTCGCGTATTTATTCATTGTTGATAATGATAATTACCTATCGCTTTTGCTTAATCAACCCTGTTTCGCTTTAATTCCTACATGGTAACAACGACGGACTAACTTTAATTATTTAATTAATGTGGTGCAAAAAAAAATCTTTACTGATCTGTCAAGTCGAGAAGAACCAACAAAACAGACACAGTCGTAGATACCCTCTTTTCTCAAAAGTCAGTGAGGGCATTTCGACTACTCTTCGTTTAAGACAAAACTGATCATGAATATTCAGTGATCAAGAAGACATAATTATTTGCAACGTAAGTATGTTCTCCATTAATAGGTACCAACCCAATTTTTTTTTTCCAGTTTAAAAATGGTGGAGGCGGATCTGCGCGAACTGCGAGTCAACAGTTGGCGTGGCTGCGCAGGAGTCGCAGGACCGAGAAAAGTGGCACATGTATTGTGTCGGAACTCGGAGGACAAGTCTCATTTCGGGCCACTGAACAAACGGAGTAAGGAACCTACTTACTTACTTACTGAATGGCGATGCGACCCAAAATAAGTCTTGGCCTCCGACACGAGTAAACGCCAGTTGTCTCGATCCTGCGCAATCTCCCGCCAGTTATCGGCTTGAAGATCGCGCAAGTCCGCTTCAACCACATCGCCCCATTGAGTAAGGAACCTAAGTTTAAAAATTATTGCAAGTCAAAATACCTTAATTTTATCACTGACACTCACTGTTCATCGATCACAATGTACAAGGTGTCAATAGATTCTTCTCAGTTGTAGGAGTAATAATATGGGGTAGGTTGAAATCGCTTGCAGGTTTTTAATTTCTTTAATTCAACTTGTTCGTACATATAGTAAAAATACATTAAATTTAGAGGAACCTGTGTTTGATGACTGCATCAACGTATGCGTCTCCCACTCGCTCGCCGTCGTTACGTGCATAACTTACGAATAAGCGGCCCTTCTGTACAGGGGACGTCGAGAGGAGCGGCTGGTTCGAAATAGAGCAGTTCAAGAAATTATACTCTCCCTGGAAAATAAAACAGTACGTAGGTACGTACGTACTACGTAGGCGAACTACACGCGAACGCGAAGTGAAGCGATGCAGCGCGGGGTAAATCATCCTTTGATATCTATAGAAGTGTGCTACGTGGGCGATCTCGTTGCGAACGCGAACGCCGCGCCGTGGGGCCGCCGCGCCGCGCCGCTTCCCGTTCGCGAGTTGTTCGCTTACGTAAGACTGTACTGTAACTAAAAATCTCGGTTAAGATAGACTTTACCCTCAGTGTGCAAACTGATTGAACGTTAGGTATTCGGGATTCGAGATAAATCAAAAATTGTATAATAAGTAGGACTACCACTTTAATATAGGAACTACTGGATTATACAGAATGTAAGAAAAATAGTGGGGATCCGTTTAAGGGCATATTCGGTATCGTTTACTGATTAGGAAAAAGTAATAGAAAATTTTTTTGAAGCAAAAAAAAATATGGGGCAGAGCAGGTCATCCAAGTCGGCCAACCCTCCATAGTCCATACAAAGGCCAAAAAAAGTTCGGGTCAAACATTTTTTTCTTCTACTTTTTTTTTATCAGAACAAGATACCGAATATGCCCACTATTTTTGGTACATCTGTAGAGAAATGGATGAAATGTATAACAAATTTATTTACATACAAGATATATACAGTGGTACTACGTAAACGAAATTAATAACTAGCTTAAATGAAATGGATTGGTTATTAATGTTATTAGAAAACAAAATCCTCCTATTAAGGGCACACCACTGGTCGAACGTCGCTCTTTGTGAGTTTGCTCCAATTGTGGTGGTTGGTGACCCACGCATTTTATTACAGTAGGTAAGCATAATAATGTTTTTTGTCAAAAATTTCATTTTTGATACAAGCCGTTATCGCTGACTGTACTTTTCTTTCCACAGGCAACTAGTACTCATCGAGACAATTCTAACAACCTCAGACACAATTCGATACATAAACGAAGTATAGTACATACCAGACATAGAAAATAGTGGGTAGAGTTCGGATTCGGATGTGACTGTGACTCTTAAGCCTTATTACTTACCTTCGGCAAAGGACAAAAAGAAGCGTTAATATATTTCATGTAGACAGGCTTTAATACGTCATATTGAGGATTTGAAAAAAAATCGCACATTCTGAAACGCGTTGTGATCATGCTGGGCCGGTACTCATTGCTCAGGAACTCGTAAATATTAAAGGTGATCTGTAAAATAATGATAAAAACTTATGAGCTAACTACATATACGGGGTGTAATTGTTTAGGTGATAGGTACAAGATATATACCTATTATGTGTGTTGTGACTGCTCCTTTGGTCAATGTGTTTAAAAACAGATTGGACGAGTGGCTTTTAAGCAATAAGTTAGACTAATCTGATGTTACTTACACTTAGTGATGTGATATGACTATACAAACTTTGAACTATGTTATAATTATTACACTGGTGTGACATAGGCTCACCAACCCCTTACCAATCAATCCACCAACATAGACGGCTAAAAGTGGTTAAAGTAGAGCTCCACGGGTAGCAAGATATGAATTCTATCTTAATCTGACACACTCGAGTAACTCTAAAAAAATCTCCTTGGGCTCCCCTACTACAATAAATAAAATAAAAAGTAAATTCACCACAATGTCGTTTCCAAACTCAGTTAAGGTTTTTAGACGAATATTTATGTAGTGGATGGGATCTCGACGGCTGTATCTCTGGGCTGTTAAGGTCGCATACTCAAGGTATTTAGGATTCCAGTACGTAATGTTTGGATGCTCAAAGTCGACGTAGTATGTCTATAAAAAATAAAAATAATTAATACCTTTTGCAGAAATCGCGAAGCGTCTGGTTGACGTAACTGGTGACCGAAGAGCTGTCGGCTTCCTCGCACAACGTATCATCATTGCGATGCAGCGGGGAAATGTCGCCAGCATCCTTGGTACAATGCCTCAAGGGCCTTTTTTAGATTTAAGCTAGTTATTAATTTCGTTTACGTAGTACCACTGTATACCGGGTGTTTGCTGTAACAGGAGCATTAAATGAAGCTGTAGACTG
The DNA here is from genome assembly GCF_947568885.1 of Cydia strobilella. Lineage (NCBI taxonomy): Eukaryota > Metazoa > Arthropoda > Insecta > Lepidoptera > Tortricidae > Cydia > Cydia strobilella. The sequence goes on along the minus strand of NC_086044.1, from coordinate 4,647,082 downwards.
TACTCCTCAAACTGACCAACATTTATTCAGCAACTTTTAAAAATAACTTGTGTTTTGAATTTATTACACTTTAGTTTATTTTAAGACGCAATGTATTGCAAAATTTGTTATGTTTAAAGAGTGACAAGCAACGTCAAACACACAGATGGCAGCGAACATTGAAAATAATATTTAATTAGTATGAAAAAAAGGCATAATCTAAAAATTTCATAATTTTAAAAAGTTGCTGAACAAATGTTGGTCAGTTTGAGGCGTACAACCTCCAGTTTAATTTAATGCTCCTGGTACAGGAAACACCCGGTATATCTTGTATGTAAATAATAATAATAATAAATCTCGTGAAAGCCGAGAAGGACAAGTCCAGTAAGTACCTAGACTTGGCTCACGAGATAACCGCCATGTGGGATGTTGATTCGACGATCATTGTCCCGATAGTCGTTTCAGCGAACGGTCTCGTAGCGAAGAGTCTTGAGAGACTCTCGCTAGGTGGTTGGATCAAGGGTCAGATGCAGAAGGCGGTGATCTTGGACACGGCGCGGATAGTCCGCCGGTTCCTCTCTCTGCGGCCCTGACCACCGGCAGCTTGGGCCCTGCCCCGCTGCTGGCGGCACCCTAGGTTAGGTTTTTTATAATTTGTTTATATGTATTTTGTATTGTTTTGTAAGTGTTTTTATATTTTACTTTTATATCCATATTATAAAAAACCTAACATAAGTATAATAATAATAATAGCCCGCAGGGCAGCTTGTGGCGAGCTGTTGGGGAGTAACGACCCCACGGACCGGAGTGCTCCCGAGAGTCGGTCAGGGTCTCCGTCTCCGGCGTGTCTTCGTCGGTCGGAGTGGACCCCAAGGGGACCCGCAGGACTCTCAGCTCTGGCTTGCCTTCATTGGCTGTCCAGAGAGGAGTCGCTAGAGCTATATGCTCCAGGGGTGGAAGTGAAAGATGCATAAGACGCGAGTTGGCACAGTGGCTGCTAACAGCCACTGGGTAGAAAGCGGCGCGCACCTCTCGACACCCCTGAGCCGCTCACACTGGTGTTGCTCCTGGTCGTTTTCACGACGGCAGTTTCAGGGGCCCATATAGTCAGCGGCGAGTCACCGCCTGCCTCAATAACGTGTACAACATTGTTATGGCAGGTGTCCGGACCTCTCAGCAATAGCCCAATCTTTTGACCAGCCAAACTTCAACACCATAACCGGCACTCTTTTCCGCTGTGTTTATAATAGCCCCTACGCCTGTTGGAACCGATTTACGGGTATCTATTTGTACCCGTGAATGGGTTCTAGCAGGTGTAGTACATAACAGCAATTTTACCCTACCTACCCACCACCACCCTAGGTTAGGTTTTTTATAATGTGTTTATATGTATTTTGTATTGTTTTGTAAGTGTTTTATATTTTACTTTTATATACATATTATAAAAATCCTAACTTAAGAAAAAAGATTAATAAAGAGAAATAATAATAATAAATATTCTTTAAATAAAGTGTTTATCTATACCTAGTTATTAAAATGTTAAAGAAACACTAGGTATTGATAATAATAAAATGTACCCAATTGGCACAAAATACATATACACGGTATTTTCTTTTAAACTCCGTTAACTTCGGGGTATGGCTACTAGATTAATGGAAACTGAATGCCATAGTATTTTTTTTTTGTTAAAAGTAATTAACAGCGTTGTTGTAACACGGACATTATATTTAAATCCTCCAAACAATTAATAGTAGATTGTGTTACAAGGGAGCAAAATGACATATTTACGGCGAGGGCGTACATTGAATCCTAAACGAAGCGAAGGATTCAAGTCAAGTGTGTTACGCCCAAGATGGAAATAATTTTGCTACCATGTGACACATACTGCTTTTCACATCACCTATGAGGTAATTATGAACGAAGCTACGAGAGTTCGAAAATACGGCGAAACGTGCCGAGAAAAGATATGCACTGCCTTTTGCCCTTTGTCTCGTCTTGGCGGGGGCACGGCCGTGCCCCCAGATGTTACAAATATTATTTAAGATAAAAAAATAATGTGCAAAAAAATGTAATAATAGTGCCCTACAACAGATAAGTGTTACTTTGATCCCTCCTAGCAAGGAAGAAAAGTGCCAATCTGATCCGTCCTAGCAGGGAAGAAAAACCCCTTTTTCGAACTATGACATATCACAATGACATTTCGAATATCGATCGTCCGAGATAGTACTTGCCGTTAGTAGCAAATATGTACTCATACTAAACACTAATCAATATGTAAACTGGCCCTAAGGCAAGTGTACACGCTCGTAGGGGCTTGTCAGATAAAAAGAAATCATTCATTACCTATCTCCAAAACGGAGTTAATTAGGATACCGGTTTCTTTGAGAAAGTTATTTAATTTAAGCTCAGCAATGCAGCCTTAAAATTAACGGACTTAAAAAAACACCATGTATAAGGGGTATGGCCACCAGCCACTCGTTTGACGACGGTGGAGAAAAGCCTGAGAGAGCAAGGGATAAAGGACCGCACACCTGGCACTAAACCGTGCATAATGGAAGAAGAGGACAGGGAGGGCCGACCCCAAGTAAATGGGATAAGGTCTGACGAGTGTCGTCCGACGTGCGAGAGGGACGTCGCTATAATACGCACATAGCGTTGTCTCGGTCAAACTTCGAAGCGACGTGCGAATCGGACGCAGTGTCCCATGCCCCTAACCCATTAAAAGCGTTCCTAATAATGATATCTAATAACCAAATTACTGACCAGTTTCTTGGCGGTGAGCATTGTCGTGTAAAAGATGACGAGCAGCGTCGGCCACATCTCTTACAAAACCAGTCTACCAAGAGAAACCCAACCAGGACAAAGACTGATATCGGAAAGTGTCTGAATACTCTGAATGTTAGGGTTTCCAGTGGTCACTTCATTTGATAAAGTATTCAAATGTTGTACCTGAAATAGTCTGTAGCGCACTGAATCTAATGTTGTTGATCGCGCTATTTTATGCACTTTAGGATTCCGTAGCGAAAGGGTTTGGAAACTGATAGCGGGCTCTGTCTCAGGAACGGTTTACTTTACGGTTGGAATCTTAATATTTATGTGAAATCGGGTACATTTAGATATAAGCCTACACTTCGATATTATAATAATATACAAAAATATACTGTCAGGCCTATACAAATTAGTTACGCCTTCTCACACATCCACAAATAATATCATATTTATTATTTGTAATGTATACATAAATAAATGTTCACTGCGGTACGCCGGCTAGCGTCTCCCGTCGCAGTACGTAGGTTGTATTTTATTTAGCAAGCCCCCTCATGATAACAGTAGACTTTACATTATTCATGTTTTATTTAAAAAAACACATTCATTAATAAAAATTGTATATAAAACCAATACCGAACCAATATAGAATTTTTAGACTAAATTTGAATTGCATATGGCATCATTAAAATACAATGCTATCACTTTTAAAATCAGCAAAACTTGAGTTGTATTACCATTTATTTATCGTTAGAACAATCTAGAGTTCTTAATGTTTTATTGTGAAGTGTTTCGCTGTCAAGGGCTTGTGAAGGTTATACAAAAGCAGACTAATGATTGGCCTGTAAAAAAAACCCGTATAAAAAAAAACCGGCCAAGTGCGAGTCGGACTCGCGTACCGAGGGTTCCGTACTTTTTAGTATTTGTTGAATTTTGTTGTTATAGCGGCAACAGAAATACATCATCTGTTAAAATTTCAACTGTCTAAGCTATCACGGTTCATGAGATACAGCCTGGTGACAGACAGACAGACGGACAGACGGACAGTGGAGTCTTAGTAATAGGGTCCCGTTTTTACCCTTTGGGTACGGAACCCGATACAGCCGATACAGACGGACTGTAACCCGACTGCAATTTGTATATGAACTGCACGCCAAGTGCAACGATGGCTGCAGTTCCCATACAAGTTGCAGTCGGGTTGCAGTCCGCCTGTACCGGCCCTAAGATTAATGGCATTACCTTTTTCTGCAGAGGTCAAAGCACCTTACAAATTATATGGAGCTGTGCCAACTTTCTTTTTAGACAGTCTTTGTCAATCACTTGTCTTTGATTGAACGAATTAATTCTAATTAGAGTTGTGACGAATGTAAAGGAAGTTTCTGACATTTGAAAATGTGTCGTAAGACTTAAGGTTAAAGTTCGTTTTTCAACAAAGTTGTTCTGAAAGGGACTTTCTTAAAATTTAGTATTCGTATTTACCGCCCTGTTTGCAGTCCTGTATGTCCTATGCATGCATGCTAGTGAGATGGTGATACTTAGTATTCGTATTCACCGCCCTGTTTGCAGTCCTGTATGTCCTATGCATGCATGCTAGTGAGATGGTAATACTTAGTATTCGTATTCACCGCCCTGTTTGCAGTCCTGTATGTCCTATGCATGCATGCTAGTGAGATGGTAATACTTAGCTACCTTGCTTCCTTTTAAGGCCATACGTTAGAAAGATTCAGGCTTACTATTGGTATTCCGTATTGAATAAAATAAACTGACATGCCGAATGCCGACGTATATTTTAATGAGAATTGAATTGTTAGCTTCTTGAAATATTATAAAAGTGTTAAATGAAATTAGATATGCATGCAACATAATTGGTATGAGCACTAGAATAGGTATAATATACATATAAGTAGGTAATTAGGTACCTCATAAGTACTAACATTATGCGCCCTACCCGGGTGTCATGTACTGCCTACATTCTACATACTAACATCTTCTGTAATGAACATGACTTTTAATGTGAATTAAATGAAATGAAATGAAATTTTAATGAATCGTATTGACTTTTTATCTTCTCGTTTATATGTTTACGCAAAAATCCTTGATCAATGATCATGCATTTGCGTTATGCTTTCTGTAATTTTAAACACATTTTTATCAATTATACCCACAACACTACTTAAAATCTGTTTTTGTGTAATATGTGGTTAATTATGTATATAAAATTACTTGAATGAATGCATCTAATGGCCAATGTCATTATATTTTTGTTTGAAAACTGCATTGAATTCATTTTTATAAAAACAACCCTAATAATGCGATTTTAATGCATAATAAATAAAAATTGCATCATCAATTTAAAACGAGGAGAAGCTGACAGCGAGACATTTTCTGTTTATTTTTAGCTTTCATTAGCTGGAACATAAAACATATTTAACCCTTTAATGCTCAAATTTTTTTTTCTATTATTTTCTGGTTTCAAGCACTTAAATGAGTTCTTAGAGGTAATATAAACTACAGAAAAATAAAAATAAAAATATTTTGTATATGTTCTTCTAGAAAACATATGCTAAGAATACTTGACGTTGCCCGACTTTCACCATATGACCATTTGCCACCAATGTCCAGTATTCTTGACATTGCGCATGGTTTAGAGATAATAAATAAATAACAGATTTATACTTTTTATATAAAAAGTTTTTATTGAGCAGCATGAAAAGAGTAGAAACAATTTCTTTTTGCTACTGCATAATCTCAATTTGCATTTTAAGCCATGTTCGTGTATCCTTTTTTGCAATACCTACATCTTCCGTATGAGGTGTACACTGGCAAGTGTAGTCCAAGACCTCTACCTATACTGAACTACAGGTAGAGGTCTTGGAACTACTGTTGCTTTTCTGACAGGTACAATCCCATTGGACGGCCCAGCCCTGTTTTTGTAGAAGCTCCAATGGTAGTTGTACTTTAGTGGCATAGTCTTTTCAGTAGCTCCTACTTGTCGCCGATACAACAACCAGACATTATTTACATATACGTCCAGGACCTTGAGAAAACATAGCCATATAGTCGCGCTTGGTTTTGAAATTTGACCGATATAGGGCCACCAACACTCTGGACTCAGCTAAATCAACACCTACTTCCATATGAGCGTTGTATACTGTTTTACAGTCTGGGGGTAGTCTACGTTGACTCGGGCTTTTTCGACTTTTGAGTATCGTCGTATGTAGTCTCCCACTCGCAGCCTTATGGCTTGTTCTACGAAAATCTGGAAATCCAAAGAAGTTCGTAAACCTCATTCGCCAATTCCACGATGGTATGAATGCACAGGTTCAACATGAAAACGAACTGTCTGAGGAGATCCAGGTTACAGGCGAAGTGACGCAGGGATGTGTCATGGGACCTAAAATACACTCTTTGCCATATACTTCTCAGTGGTGATGAGAGACGCTTTAAAGTCTTGTAGCAACCAAATGTGTGGACTGAGAAAGGTGTCTTTGACATATCGAGGTTCAGGGCGAAGTCTAAAGTGCGATAAGTCTCCATATTAGAGATACTATACGCTGACGACGTATGCCTTATGTCTGACAGTATGGCGCATCTCCGAAGCTACGTGGACGCATTAAACCGCTCTTGGCAACAATTCGGCCTGGTAAAAAGTGCTTCCAAGACGCAAATCCTAAAAAAACTACCCCGGGGAGTTGAATCTGATTCAACACCGCTGAATCTAGATGGGAAGCCACTAGATCATCTTGGGAGCACTATATAATACGACAAGACAACACTGGCTTCAGAAATACCATCTCGCATTGCCAACGGCGCTGCCAATTTCCGGCGACTAACTGATCGTGTGGGGAGGTCCCATAATATCAAACTCCCACCTAACCCTAATAATTCCAGTCCTCCTGTATGGCGCAGAGACATGGTGCCTGTAAAAGCCAGATATCAAAAGACCGTACACACGTACCACCTAAGATGCCTAAGATCTATATTTAGGATTTAATGGCAGGTTCCATACTACGAGGTCCTGCATCGTTCCCGGGATGTACGGCATGGAGACACTATTCATGCAGCGTCAGGTCAGGTGGTGTGGGCATGTTCTCCGAATGGACGATCGCCGCTTGCCTAAACCTATATTCTACTCAGAATTAGCAGAGGGTAAGCGGAAGCACGGTGGTCAGTACCTCCGATTATAAGGATGTGCAATTGTGCAAGCGTCACCTAAACGCGTGTGCTATCGATCCTGCACGTTGGGTTGGGAGGAGCTCGCTGCGAAACGGCCATTTTGGCGGCCTACCACCTTTGAATCCATCAAGCCGTGTATGTTGCTTCGTCTCTCACATTAACCTTATCTTCGCAATGTTAAAATTACTTAACAGCCCAACAATAATGTACTTTATTCATAGCGGCGCAGTGCTAAGAATGCTTAACATGCGTTACACTAAGTATATTTCTAAGAATCTCGCGAAGCTAAGCATTCTTAACACGCATAATGGTAACCCAGTCCTGTCTTAGTTAAGTTTCCATTTCGTTAGAAAAACATAAAAACATAAAGCACATACCCTCAATAACACGTTGTAATAGTATTTCAATACATATCATAGGTATAAATATTTTTAAATATTTTATAATTATCTTACGTCCTACGGTCGATTGCTGTCGCAGCACAATCTTGCCACTAATTGTCAAAATACGTGTGCCTTGGCAATGACTTCAGTCGTCAAAGATGCGTTAGGTTTCATCTATCATTTTATTAAAAAAAGTACCTACTGGGTTTAAGTGAAAATTACGTTGCAATATTTTTTTGATTCTGGTGTAAAGTATTCTTGGCATTGCGAATTAAAGGGATGGTTGATTTATACAAAAATACCTATATACCTTTATCTAAAAAGAGAATAAGTGCGAGTCGAACTCACCCACCGAGGGTTCCGTACTTTAGCCTGTGAAGCCGATGGTGCTGGGTTCGATTTCCGGTAAGGGCATTTATTTGTGTGATGAGCACAGATATTTGTTCCTGAGTCATGGGTGTTTTGTATATATTTAAGTATTTATATATTATATATATATCGTTGTCTGAGTACCCATAACACACCGATTACCGTGGGACTTAGTCAATCTGTGTAAGAATGTCCTATAATATTTATCTATTTATTTATCATAAATAAATATTAAATGTGAGAAATGTTGGAAAGTTTCCGGCGGCACATCAAAAATTGCTATACTGTAACGTTGTAAGCTTATATACTACGGCACTTCGAGACGGAAACTTGGCAAGATTTATCCCGCAATTAGCAGTTAGTTGGCAAGTTCCAGTCTAGGTAGATAATGAGCCAAGTTTGCTTGTTAACACGCTATCGATACAGGTTACACGAGTAGCCACTTAACTTAGTATAAGACACTATCGTTTGAGGTTAGGTTTAAAACAATAGTGACCAAAATATCGACACTGGATGTCATAACTACTTCTATTTTTTTTTTTATTTCAAAGTACAACACAACAATTTTCTTATAATTATATTCCTCGCCAAACTGCGATTGCAGTTTGTTGGCGAGATCGCGCTCATTTTTACATTTTAAACATTTATGCACTTAAAAAACTAAACTTAGATACTATCCGAAAAGCGAACATGCATGGCGATAGTTTATATATAAAGATATTATTTTATCTTTTTGTTTAATTGTCATTACACCTTTTAAACTATTTTAACAACTAATTAATGTATATACAAATATAGTTTACAGTTTTAATATTAGGGTATCTTTTCCAATAACGTTTTTTTTTTACTCATTTTTTCTTGAATTGTCTTACGCAGCGTACTACGTACGCGAACGAGAAGCGAAGCGATGCGGCGCGGGATGAATCAATACTTTGATACCTATTGAAGTGTCCTACGTGGGCGATCTCGTTGCGAACGCGAACGCCGTGGGCCCTCCGCGCCGCGCCGCGCCGCTTCGCTTCGCGTTCGCGAGTTGTTCGCTTACGACGTTACAACGCTGCGTAAGATGCAGCGTTAGTAGCGATACACACAGGTCTAAAATGTTTAAGATTACCTGTTAAATCTAAAAAACGCGACCAAAATCAGAAGAATGTTAAGTGTCATTGAAAGTACCTATTGAATCCTGAATGAATATGTGATTGCGTAAATTATTTGCTTTTTAGGGTTCGGTACCCAAAGGGTAAAAACGAGACCCTATTATTAAGACTCCACTGTCCGTCTGTCCGTCCATCTCTCTGTCTGTTTGTCTGTCTGTCTGTCTGTCTGTCCGTCCGTCTGTCTGTAACCAGGCTGTATCTCATGAACTGTGATAGCTAGACCGTTGAAATGTTCACAGATGATATATCTCTGTTGCCACAATAACAACAAATACTAAAAACAGAATAAAATAAATATTTAAGTGGGGCTCTCATACAACAAACGTGATTTTTTTGCCGTTTTTGCTCAATGATATGGAACCCTTCGTGCGCGAGTCCAAATCGCACTGGGCCGGTTTTTTAACAGTATATTCCAAGATATAACCACCCATCATATAACTATATGCATTTTTTAAATTTTCTAGTCCACTACGTCACGTGTTTTAGGGTTCCGTACGTCAAAGTCAAAAGGAAAGAACGGAACCCTTATAGGATAACTCGTGCGTCTGTCTGTCTGTCTGTCTGTCCGTCTGTCACAGCCTATTTTCTCCGAAACTACTGGACCTATTCAGTCGAAATTTTTTCATTTGTAGCAGCCTCTTTCGCACTCATGAAATGTTCATATAAGTCAGTGGTTCCCAAAGTTGCCTGGGCTTCGACCCACCTAAATAAATAAGTAAAATATAGTAATAATATAATGTTAAATATATAAAAAAATCAAATATCAAATATCTGTATTTTGCATAGAACACACTCGCCACACACACACACTTAGCAGTCGCCTTGTGTCACTGTCACCGCCTTAATTCGGGCAGGCTGAAAACCAGCGCTGAACGCCGCAGTAAAGGCGGGGTTTCCAGCACATTAGCTGAGACTCTCCTATTGGCACGTAGGTTGTAATCTGAGCTTATTTATACATATATATTGTCTAGATTAAGTAAAGCATAAGTGTGTAAAAATAAATGTAATGTAAAACCCTTGTTTTGGCAATAAATTATTTATCTACATATCTATTTAACAAAAAGTGACAAATTCGGGACCCACCCCTTTCAGGCCGTCTTAAATAGGGGGCCTGAAATATTATTAGTAGGTATTAATGTGGAATAACGCCCTACTTACAAAGAGAGCCTTCAAAGAAATCTGTCTAAATTTAATCTTGTCTAGCGCAGGTCGCCTCAAAGCGAGGGCAATATTTCAGCCTTGGGGCCTTTAACACTAGTTGAGGATGATGGAAATTATAATAAGGCCATCAGTCTCAGTTCGACGAGACGTTCTGCAGTTTATTTCGCAGATAATAAAAGCGTATCTTCACAGTACTTAAATCTTTTTTACTAAGAAGTATCTTACTCGTAAAACCGTACAGTAGATCATCATTGAGTTTTTTTTATCTTTAGCGTTACTTACTGGATTTTAATCCTTTATTTAAACTTTCCTCTAGTTCAAATAAAGTCCTTTAAATAAATAAAATATCTTTATTTCAGAATATTCAAAATTCCATACAATATTGTTAGTACCATCGTTATTAGCTATGTGTTAGTAAATACATTAAAAATAAAAACAAAACTTTCAACAATGAAATCACAATCCGATAAATTTAAATAATGAATATAATAATAATAATTAATATATATATATATATATATATGTCACAGTCGTTAGGTATTGAGGGCGAGGGTATTAGACGGTCGGTGAAGGAGCGCTTTTTCAGTCAGCTCACAAAAGTCCTTAACAGTCTTTTGTCAGGAGGCAACAAAGTGCGCGCCTTCAACGCCTGGGTAATGCCCTTACTCATATACTCCTTTGGCATACTAAGGTGGACTCAGACCGAGCTGGACGCCCTGGATCGGAGGGTCCGTCTAATGCTCACTACACACCGTATGCTACACCCACGCTCGTCAGTTATGAGATTGTACATCCCACGGAAGTGTGGAGGTCGAGGCTTCCTTAACGCCAAAGATCTCCACAACCGCGAGGTGTGCAATCTCAGGAATTATTTCCTTAACAACGAGTGTGGGATGCATCGTGATGTGGTTGCAGTGGACAGGAACTTCACGCCGCTCTCCTTGGCAAACGAGAACTGGCACAAACCTGTGGTACAAAGTACTGCGGGCCGCAGGGCGGTATGGGAGAGTAAGGTGCTACACGGGCGGTTCTACAAGGCCCTCATGGGACCCGATGTAGACCTGCTCGCGTCGGTGAACTGGTTACGATTCGGGGACCTCTTCGGAGAAACCGAGGGTTTTGCCTGTGCAATTGCGGACGAAGTTATGATGACGAACAACTATCGGAAATATATCCTGAAGGACGGTACGGTCGACATTTGTCGGGCATGCCGCCGTCCCGGAGAGTCACTCAGGCATATCATTTCCGGTTGTTCTCATCTTGCTAACGGCGAGTACTTGCACAGACATAATCTCGTAGCCAGGATTATTCACCAGCAGCTTGCTCTTCTATACGGCCTTGTGGACCGCGAAGTACCGTACTACAAGTATTTACCTGTGCCAGTTCTCGAGAGTGGTCGTGCCACGCTCCATTGGGATCGATCTATCATCACTGACAGGACTATTGTAGCCAATAAGCCTGACATTGTGATAATAGATCGATCGCAGCGCCGGGCCGTGCTCGTCGATATCACCATCCCCCATGATGAGAATCTCGTGAAAGCCGAGAAGGACAAGTCCAGTAAGTACCTAGACTTGGCTCACGAGATAACCGCCATGTGGGATGTTGATTCGACGATCATTGTCCCGATAGTCGTTTCAGCGAACGGTCTCATAGCGAAGAGTCTCGACCAACACCTTGAGAGACTCTCGCTAGGTGGTTGGATCAAGGGTCAGATGCAGAAGGCGGTGATCTTGGACACGGCGCGGATAGTCCGCCGGTTCCTCTCTCTGCGGCCCTGACCACCGGCAGCTTGGGCCCTACCCCGCTGCCGGCGGCACCCTAGGTTAGGTTTTTTATAATGTGTTTATATATTTTTTGTAATGATTTGTAAGTGTTTTTGTATTTTACTTTTATATGCATGTTATAAAACCCTAACCTAAGACTCAAAATAAATAAAGGAAATAATTAATATTTCAAATTCAAAATAACATATACTAGAATAATAATTAGAATGTCAAAAATTTACCTTTTTTTTTTCTTAATTTAAATTTATATAAATAATGATTTCATGTCAAAAGAGCAACAGATACACGCATAAGTCCTTTACTCGCTTAGTCGCTTTAGTCCTTTACCAAAAATTATAAATTAAGGAAATCTATACGGTTTTGTTATTAATATTATTATTGTCTTTTTATTAATTATATAACAATTCAAGTCTTGGAGCCCCTTTACATCTCTGGAAAATTTGATGATCTTTTTTATTATTATATACATTTTATCCCTGACACCTAGAGACTTTTACATCTCTAAACAATTTTAGTACTTCTGTTATTTGTATAGTTTTTTTTTTTGTGTAATTTAACATTTATGTAATTGTTTTTTGTAATTTTGGATTAATTTTATTGTTTGTAAAAATTGACATGTAAAAGTGCCCCTGTGGCCTATTTGCTGAATAAATGTTTGATGTTTGAATAAAGTTAGTCCCTAGCATACGTTTCTAGAGACGAGAGTACAATAGAATTTCGATTATCCAAATATTTTTTGTTTGTTTAATGTTTTAAGCGAGCTGTTAAATTTGGAGTTGGAAGGGGCAGACCTCGGCGGACTTTCTCTGATCAGATCGGGGAAATCCTGAAGAAAGGCCAGGTCAAGAGCACCCTAAACCGGCGAGCGTGTATGAGGAATGTTATGAAAGTGAAGGAAGCGAAAGAGGTATGTCAGGATCGTAGCAAGTGGAAATCCGTGGTCACTGCCTACCCCTCCGGGAAATAGGCGTGATTATATATATGTATGTATGTATGTATGTATGTTAAATTGCCTGGACACATTATAAATGGAATTCATAAGGTGGCCACGCTGCGGCTAGGTGTACATCAAATTTTAATATACTATACAGTTTTTATGTAAAAAGGTGTTGTTTTCGTTTGATCTCGTCCAAAAACTCCCAAAAAAGCCCACATTGCGATTATCCGAATTAGTATCTGTCCCGATGTGTTCGGATAATCGAGATGTAAGATATCTCTAGCGCCATTAGGTTTTTTAGAAAGTGCCGAAAAACCTTTAATAGAAACTTATGGCAAGCAAGCAAGAACAAGAAAAGAATCCAGAGGGGGTCTACCTCAAAAATCTAAAATCGTGTTTTCGTTATCTGCCTCTCTATTGCTCGAATACGCAAGTCATAGAGAGACAGATAACGAAATTTCGTGTTCCCGATTCCCGATAGGCCTTCTGTCCACAACAAATCAATCACGTAGCAGCCCCTGATACCGTTACCGTAATTAAATGTACAAAATTCCCCTTAAACTCACAAGTACTGCATATTTCGTGTAATTTGTTCCTCAAATCCCGAACAAAGTTGCCTGAATAAGGTTACAGCAATTACCAAGTTTTCCTCATAAAAGTACTCCGAATGTAAAGTAAATGAAGGCTGTATTAATTTAAATAATCTATTATACCTATCACCGAAAAGAAAAACATCCTAAAACGTTATGCCTACAACGTTTATACGACGTTTTGGGTTTGAATGTAATTTGTATTGAATCGGTCATTATGGTCCCGCTTGACATTTTCATGAATATGCCAGAGATTTAAAGATCTGTGACTTATTTTATTGTTTAGGTGTTTTCCTTAAGTGGAGACGAGAGTTTCCGGGGTTTTAAATTGTTTAGCATAAGATGGTTTTGTATGAAGACAAGTTAACAATATTTTCAAAAAAACAGAGAAGTAGGCGCGAAGGCGTGAACAATCTGCGAAATCGACGCCACACTTACGTTCGCGGCATCGCTCCGACGTGATTCGCGCATGAAGCATTTGCAGGGCCCTTATGGTATTGCAACTCCCATAACAATAGAGACAATGCTTTTATTGGCAGGCGCACAATTCCTCGACTGGTTTTTATTTGTTTATTTTCTTGATTTCTACAGCATTCGAAAACTGGAAATACTCGTAAATCTATCGCATTCCGACTTTATGTTGGAAAACATAGTTTAAGAAACTTTAAGAATAATAGCTATTGTTGGTTACATCGCACATTTCTTTAAGTTTTTCATTTGTAGTTTTCAATCCCATCCGTGCAATTTATGTCTGTAAGTTCTGTAACTAACATACGTAAAGGTTTTATTCGGGTGGTGAACGCAGCAGCGTCACTGCTGCACTTGTTGCAGTGACGGCGTTGACATGCGCGATGTTTAGGTGACATTCGGATTGAGATCCTTCACCTGCATTGCTCTTCCGGCATTACTGCAGCGGCGTTGATATCGCCGATCGATATACTTGATAAATTGAGTAACTTTCGCCGCCACATTACTGCCGCAATTATGACATTAAATTCGTCACTCACTTTATCAAGGAAATTGACAGATACAGCGCCCGCGCCAAGGCCGCAGTATTAATGTCGCACCATGAATGTGGCTGCAGTTGTAATTCGAACATCACCTTTACTGTCATTCATAGTCTGGCTGATGGGAAACGGTCACCATAGCCTAAGGTCGTCAACAGCTTCTGTGGTATCACATGCGCGTTATCGACCCTCAATCAATGCAATGAAAGGGAAAAAAAATAAGTGAGATCATCATCATCATCATCTCAGCCGAAAGACGTCCACTGCTGGACAAAGGCCTCCCCCAAGGATCTCCACAACGAACGGTCATTCGCTGCCCTCATCAACCATTAAACAGATCGTCGGTCCAGATGGACCCAGGAACGCTGTGCCCAAGTGACATATAGCAAAATATTGTGATGTTCGCAAATATTGATCGCTTATATATATATAACTCCGTAATAAATGGATACAGTCTAAGGAAAAAACGTGCCTCGAAAATCAAGAAAACTTGACTCTCGATCAGAGCGCGCTACTAGCTTTGGCCTACTGTCGTATAGATGGCGTTGACGGTTTCGTTTGTTATTTAACAATTTTACGCATATCAGTGAAAGAACATGGGTCATAATCATAAAAATAATTAATGCAAATAAAAAAAATCATTTATCCATATTTAAATACATTTATCGTATTTTTATAAATCTTCATTTCTAGTTTTAAAGTGTGTCGATAGATGGCAGTGAATTTACTGTGGTTACAAAATTTACAATGACAGTACCGCTCTAGTAAGTTACTCTATGATTTTGACGAATTCAATAACAAAGAAGAATACATATTTACTACGTTCGCCATTAAATATTCATCGGTGCCCCGAGTTAGTGGAATTGAATTTGTCGAGTTACTGCAGCGGTAATAGGATTTGAGTCTACGATAGGCAATAAATGTGATAAACTAGTGAAACAGTTTATTAGTTTTTGGGCATCTACGGAGGACAACAACAAACCTAATTATTAAGGACATTTTTCATCACCGTATTTCAAATTATAGTTTTTTGTGTTTTTAAGCATTTTACTTATATAGCAAAATATTGTGATGTTCGCAAATATTGATCGCTTATATATATTTTGACGAATTCAATAACAAAGAAGAATACATATTTACTACGTTCGCCATTAAATATTCATCGGTGCCCCGAGTTAGTGGAATTGAATTTGTCGAGTTACTGCAGCGGTAATAGGATTTGAGTCTACGATAGGCAATAAATGTGATAAACTAGTGAAACAGTTTATTAGTTTTTGGGCATCTACGGAGGACAACAACAAACCTAATTATTAAGAACATTTTTCATCACCGTTGTAGTGTATTGACGCTTCGAGCGCTTACGTCATGGCGACGTCACTGACAGTTACGGTCAGTCGATATTATACCACGAGCATAGCCGGTCGTGCCGCGTGATGTTGGTGTTGGCGAATCGTTGGAAATACATTACATCGTATGATATACTGAGGTAAATACGGTACATTACATGTGGCGACGAGGAAAACAAAAAAAAAAGAGGAAAGGGAAGACAGGTTAGTCGATCTCGATTAATTATCAAGTTTTGTCAGTGTGCAAAAAATTGGTTTAAAATCGAATCCACTGTTTCAAACAAGTGATAAGTGAGAGTACGCACTGGTGGTACACCTTTCACACTCACTTCTAAAAAACAAAGAAAACAATATTTCCATTCGGTAACGCCATCTAGCAATATGATCTTTGAAGCGTTGAACGTTACAATTATAATTGTAGGCTTTAAAGTTGAATGTGCGACTAACAACAATTAGATCTACCTACAAATAAAAAAATCATCTCGGAGGCAGCCAGTGTTAACAGCACTGTTTATAGCTTATAGCCTGCCAGGCATCAACACTGCAAATAATTGCATGTTGACTTCCACTTTTAAACGTAGGTAGGTAGGTACAATGACACTACATTCATGGTTGACATGTTCACACTGGAGCTTTATTATTGCAACTTAGTTCCATCAGAACGCAATTGTGTGATGCAAATGTAAAACATAGTTGGTTTATTTAAACATTATTGTAGTGAGAGGAAGAAAATATTTACTTTGCTACGAGTAATGTGAATATGTAAGGTGATTCCCAATCAGGAGCCCAAGTGACTTGATTATTTTGAATCAGCAGATTACCGAATCTGGACATTAAATTGTCACACGTAACATTATGGATGGTATAATGAAACCGATTTATGAAAACATAGCAGATAGATTTATCTGGTCATTAGATTGACATGTAACAGCTGTAGCTAGCAGATTACCGAATCTGGACATTAAATTGTCATGATTTATGAAATCAAAGCAGATAAATTTATCTGGTAATTAGATAGACATAAAACAGCTGCAGCTAGCAGATTACCGAATCAGGACATTAAATTGTCACGCAAATGACAGTTACGATAAAATCAGTTACGACAGATAATTTGATCTGGTCATGAAATTGACATGGCGGGTTACGGAACCTGGACATTAAATTGTCACGTTAATAACCAATCTGATTACAAAATCAGTTACGACAGATAATTTGATCTGGTCATGAAATTGACATGGCGGGTTACCGAACTTGGACATTAAATTGTCACGTTAATAACTAATCTGATTACAAAATCAGTCACGACAGATAATTTGATCTGGTCATGAAATTAACATAGCGGGTTACCAGACCTGACATTAAATTGTCACGTAAATAACAAATCTGATAACAAAATCAGTTAAAACAGATAGATTGATCTGGCCATTAAATTAAGATAGCGGGTTACCGTACCTGGACATTGTATTGTCACGTAAATAACAAATCTGACAACAAAATCAGTTAGAACAGATAAACTGATCTGGCCATTAAATTGAGATAGCAGGTTCCCGTACCTGGGCATTAAATTGTCACGGAAATAACAAATCTGATTACAAAATCGGTTAATACAGATGAATTGATTTGTTCATTAAATTAAAATAGGTGCTTAGTACCCTAGCAGGTTCCCGAACCTAGACATTAAATTGTCACGTGTATATTAAAATCTGATTACTAAATCGGTCAATGCAAATAGGCATATCTTTTGTCTGCTCATTAAAAAATATAAATATAGACTGAAAACACCAGGTTTTACAGCCAGGACTAAATAGTCATGCTGTGTATAGCAAAATTGATGTCAATCGACAGGTTCATTAAATCGGCATCGTACTATAGTACGGCCTATTGTTTAATACATCGATGTTGTATGATATGGTCATACAATTGACAGCAAGGCCACACGTTGTATTAAAACAAATGGGTATACCCTGTAATAGGTCACCCAATAAAGCGTTTCTAAGATGACGCGAGAAATCGCTTGAAGACCTTAAGAGCGGGGTAAAGTTATAATCCAAACGAAATTATTTATATATATATATATTAAAAAAAACAATAATAAGTGAACTGTGCAGATATAATAAATTATCAGCGAACGCAAATAAAGTAAAATGTATCTGGCTTATTTATAGATTTGATTTTGAGGTACTGGCATGACCATCCATCCAGTTATACTGATAAAAAAAAACTGGATGGTCTCCAATCTAGTCAGTATACTTTTGATGAAATTTTTAAATAAATGAGGTGAGGTAAAATTTATTTGTCTACCCCGAACATTTATATAAACTAATGTCGGGTAGTTTAGTGTTGTTTACCAATATCTCAAATCTCAATTGACATTTGCTGGGACGTCAGTCTTCCGTAACCACAGCTAGTGCAACCTAGTTGAAACGTCGGAAAAAAGGTAAAATAATGAAATTTAATCGCGTTAGACCCGGTATAGACATTAATTATGTCTACAAAACGCGAGAGTTTAAAGTGTTAAATGAGGTTAGCTAATATTGTCTTCGGTTACCGCGATAGTTACTCATGAAATAAAACTATGAAAACGGATTATATCGCGTATATTGAATTTATAATACATCCCGACGTTTCGAACTCTTTACAGCGTTCGTGGTCAACGGGTGACTGAGGAAAAATTACAAAATGCAAAAATACCCACATACTAAAATAATGAACAATCATAGACTACAAACTTTAAGGCTGGTTGTACATGCAAAATCGGTTCATAAGGCTAGTTATACATTATAATTATTTTTCAAGTAAAGATATATATTTATTATATATTTATTTTATTTTTATCGCGTATATATATATATATCTTTACTTGAAAAATAATTATAGTGTATAACTAGCCTTATGAACCGATTTTGCATGTACAACCAGCCTTAAAGTTTGTAGTCTATGATTGTTCATTATTTTAGTATGTGGGTATTTTTGCATTTTGTAATTTTTCCTCAGTCACCCGTTGACCACGAACGCTGTAAAGAGTTCGAAACGTCGGGATGTATTATAAATTCAATATACGCGATATAATCCGTTTTCATAGTTTTATTTCATGAGGTTAGCTAATCAAACAGCTACCTAATACAGTAATATGTAATAAAAAAGGAGTGTTGCCGATATAAAGATATAAATTAATTAAACAATGAGTTAAGTAAGCTTATTCCATAATCTAGTGGATATCAATTGCAAATACTTTAACTTGGCTGCTTGTCAGCGACATCCAATAATTATATAAAAAAACGGTTGCAGGAAAACACTTACCTACTGGTCATTCACGACGTTTATTTTACATAGCTAATAAGCTTCGAAGATTTAAACGAAATTCGCAGAACCTTACATGGACACTGCATTCATTTGAAAAGGAAGGGATGAAGGTGTCTGCTTGAAGTCGTGATTATTTAGCAAATTCATAATAATCACTATAATTAGTTACTAGTGGCTCTGTGTGAAACACTTGGTTCGTTGAGTCATTGTCATTATCATAGTGAACTCACAAGGGTCTTAAGCGCCATGGACGCTATTGACACTAGTTATTTAATGCCAATCTACGCAGTTTGGAAAATTACCAAAACCTGGATCGGAAAAAATATATTTAATCTGGTCACAAAATTTCATGATAATCGGTCGAAAATTGTGACCTGTAGAGGAGAAACGAAAGCATTTGGCTCAAGTTAAAACGGAGACCTTCGCTGACGCTTCGGTCAACTTTTGAATACAGTGTATATATAGCAAAAAACTAAATTGTGAATGTTTCATTACACAACTACGGTACATAAATGGATACTTGTAAATAAGTACCAGTGATATTAAAATAACATTGTGACTTCAGACCAAACGTCACATGTCACACGGCTACTATAAAAAAAAAGAAATTATGAAATAATAAACATTGAATGTTTTATTAAACCTACGTCCGATATCTTCCATAGGCATATTCTACCTACGAGTTGGTATGTCAAAGGTTGAAAATGTGAATATATGTTTAAATTTAAGTAGATAGCCATAAAAATAAATCCAACTAATAAATAAAATAAAAACTAAATAATTAAGCTATGCAGCTAGCTTACGTATGTATGTGGTTCGTAGTTTTAACCGTCTGCACACGCATACTAGACTACATGCGGGAAAATAAAGAATTCTAGAGAAAACATGAAGTCCATTTTAGTGGTGAATGATACCACACGATACCATGTACAATATATTTATATGTATGTACAAAGAACATAGCGAACAGTGCAGTCATTATCATATATAGGTATGTAATATGGGTAATGAATAAGCAACTGCCTGGTTTCACATTACCACAAGTATCTAACGAATTTGCTCTAGATTGATGGACGTTGCGTTGTATTGTAGATATATATATCCACATAAACACATTTGCAGGTCTATAGATACTATGTATATAACTCGTAGTTAATGGACGGGACTCATACATTTGAAAACCGATTTATAAAGCATCTTGTGTATAACATATAAGATTACAATAAATAAATATTATAAAATAAGATTTTATTGGTCTAAAATGTAGGTATACATGTTATTTGAACATACACAGAAAATTGCACAAGCTGGCAATTATCAATGACCTTCTGAAAGTGATAATAAAAACAAAACTCATGTTGGTTCAATATTTAATGTATAACATGCTGTATCACTGACTCAGCATAAATTGCATAGGAAGCTTATCTTCATGAATTTGTATAAATGTTGCACATAATAAAGTAAACAGAAAATGTACGTGCACAAAGCGTATGTAACTAAACAATCACGTTTCAAAATAAAAAAGGTAAACATGAATTTCACCAGAATCAATGTTAGATTGATCTATGTGATACTGATGATTGTCAATTAATTATTAATTCTATGTATTAAAAAAAAGAAAGAGATGTGCTACAAACAATCACATATGGGTTCTTGATTTTCTGAGACAAGGAATTTGGAATTTAAATAGCTAATCCGTAGCACTGAAAGAAAAGATACAGCTCCGTAGCTCCGTTCTGTATTCACTATAAAGATGAAAGTAGCAAGGTAATTACACTGCACTGTGGGTACTGTGTATCTTGTAATGTGGTTATAATATCTCATATTATTAGTGTAAGCATAATTAGATCTTTTTATTCGGATGATTTGTCATTCGCTTCTGACTGCTTCTTCTGAAGACTGTTAATTGTGTCAGAAGTTAAAACATGCAGTTAGAAAAGGAGAATTTCAACATAATTAAATGCATGTACAAACTAGAAGTGGCATTCGCTTCTGTAAGACTGTTAATTGTGTCAGAAGTTAAAACATGCAGTTAGAAAAGGAGAATTTCAACATAATTAAATGCATATAAAAACTAGAAGCTTAAATGGACTCCTGTAAGGCCACTTACTTACACAGAAGTATAAGAGTGACCTTGCCTGCTTGCCTTTCTTATAAAAAACTTCCAAGTCTTGAGGCCCACTTGAAAAAATGAACTTTTGAATTTTGTAATTATACTGTTTAGTCCACAACCCTACCTTGTCAAAGTTGGTTGGAGTTCTGTATATTGTATTAATAATAATGCATTGTATATAAGCACAACTTGGTTTAGGTTGGCAGTGTAGCTTATAGCTTAACTGGCATCGTAACCTGTAAGTACACTTGTACAGTATTGAAAGTTGAAAAGATAGTGAGCCATTATTGAGTACTCAAATAGGATTCGTTAAGTCACTTTCGGGTCGTAGAAAGCTACACAAGGTGTAGAAAAATTAAATTTAACAATAGGAAATGTAAATAAATAACAAACGGACCAGAGATAAACTAAAACATGATCATCATGTCAGCATTCAATCGTCATGGGTTATAGAAAAAAAAATGAACCGTCATTGTCACCAAAATTGAAGAATGTCATTAATACTGTAATGATTGTTCAGCTCTTATTGTCTAGCTAATCAAATATAAATAATTGGGGCCACAGTTTTATTTGGTAGAACTGTTTTGGACAACTAGGCGAAGAAAAATTAAAGGCCTTGCATCATAGTATTTCCACACAGACCACTCCCAAATGATAAGCTCATTAGCTCATGCAGTGACTTAGATGAGAGGTTTCTAGAGGGAAACTACTAACTCTTGGAGCAGTTGGAGCTTCATTAAATCATTTCATAATTAATACAGATAATAAACTCAGTACCTAAATAAGTTAATTATCACAGACTGAGTTGGCTACGGATTGTTTTGTTAGGCATTACCCGATGATGTAGTCCACTATTCATATCACGAACATTTTAGGAACGGTTTTGACGATTATAAAAACAAGGGGATTAAGTATAAGCACTAGACTATACGGAAAAAGGGGGAAAGGAAAAGGGATTCAGGTATCAGACTTACAGGAGTTATCGACAATACAGTAGAGAAGTTGAAGATTACAAAAGTCCCAAGTGGGGTAAGTCATAGATCTCGGAGTCTTGGAGATGTCCACCCAAGGCAATGGTACCAGCGCATTCATAGAACGTTGAGTATGTAATTACGTATTGTTATGATTTACTTAGTTCTCGAAAAATAAACAAAGGAAGGGATGTAGTGTATTGACGCTTCGAGCGCTTACGTCATGGCGACGTCACTGACAGTTACGGTCAGTCGATATTATACCACGAGCATAGCCGGTCGTGCCGCGTGATGTTGGTGTTGGCGAATCGTTGGAAATACATTACATCGTATGATATACTGAGGTAAATACGGTACATTACAACCGTATTTCAAATTATAGTTTTTTGTGTTTTAAAAACACAAATTTTTTTTTGGACTTTTTATAAAAACTTCATTTCATTCTCTATGACAGGTGACATGATGCTTTCTATAGAAAACT
This sequence comes from Cydia strobilella, assembly GCF_947568885.1. Lineage (NCBI taxonomy): Eukaryota > Metazoa > Arthropoda > Insecta > Lepidoptera > Tortricidae > Cydia > Cydia strobilella. The sequence goes on along the minus strand of NC_086044.1, from coordinate 4,624,556 downwards.
TTCTATAGAAAGTGTTGGACGCTTCAGCCCGGATACACCGTTCTAGTGTGATTCTTTTTAATCATGGATCAAGTGAATCGTCATGTTACCATATCAATAAGCCTAATTTAAACTTAATTTTCCCTTTGGTACTTCCTTCGTTCGGTTTGCCTGCGTACGGTTCCCTATGGCTCACCTTGTTGGAGACCTTCCAGCACTTCGTCATTCGGTATGTCCCACCTTTCATAGAGATGGATTCCCACCGGTTAGCCACATCTACAGGTGGCGAAAAAGGAGCTTGCCAAATTATTTCCACCTGACAGGCGACTGTCATGTCATGTCTAACACCCCGCCACTGTTAGGTGGGCACAACCTTTCTATCTTTTTATCGGCCGAACAAGGCAATGTTATACTCACTACCACCCTACACTTAAGACGAAAGGACGACCGCCCCGAAACCGCCTTTCCATACAAACGTAGTCCTCATTTTCCTCTCTGGATATTAACATTATTGAAAATATTTTTACACAATTTGATGTATTTTAATCATAGCTATGCCCGACCGTCTGTATTTTTTGGATTTTTTATTATTATAAGAGTTAGAAGCATTAAAAAAATTGTATGAAACCTGTTTTTCGCTCCTAACTTTTATAGTATTTATTTAGACGAAAATAACGACATAGCTGTGACTAAAATATGTACATAAAATTCTGTAAAAATATTTTCCATAATGTCAATATCCAGGGAGGAAAATGAGGACTAAGTTAATACGGAAAATAGATCGTCCCCTTTCCTCTTAAGACTTGAAGTTTAGCACCAGCACCAGCAACTTTGTAACCTACAATATCGACGACCTTTTTAAATAATGTCGGTGCGCACCCGATGCGAGTGGGTAGCTGGGTAGGCATGCACATGCGCGTGCGCCAAAATATTGGAGCTGTGCACGCGTACGTCACGCAAGCGGCGAGCCGTCTCTCATATGGATCCGTATATTACAACGCGCGTGCGGGAAAATATTGGAGCTGTGCATGCGTACGTCACGCAAGCGGCGAGCCGTCTCTCATAAGGATCCGTATATTACAACGCGTGTGCGCGAAAATATTGGAGCTGTGCATGCGTACGTCACGCAAGCGACGAGCCGTCTCTCATAAGGATCCGTATATAACAACGCGCGTGCGCGAAAATATTGGAGCTGTGCATGCGTACGTCACGCAAGCGACAAGCCGTCTCTCATAAGGATCCGTATATAACAACGCGCGTGCGCGAAAATATTGGAGATGTGCATGCGTACGTCACGCAAGCGGCGAGCCGTCTCTCATAAGGATCCGTATATTACAACGCACGTGCGCGAAAATATTGGAGCTGTGCATGCGTACGTCTCGCAAGCGACGAGCCGTCTCTCATAAGGATCCGTATATTACAACGCACGTGCGCGAAAATATTGGAGCTGTGCATGCGTACGTCTCGCAAGCGGCGAGCCGTCTGTTATAAGGATCCGTATATTACAACGCGCGTGCGCGAAAATATTGGAGCTGTGCATGCATACGTCACGCAAGCGGCGAGCCGTCTGTCATAAGGATCCGTATATTACAACGCGCGTGCGCGAAAAACTGGAGCTGCATGTGTACGTCACGCAAGCGGCGAGCCGTCTCTCATAAGGATCCGTATATTACAACGCGCACGTTCGCATCTATGCACACGCATCCATTTTGCACCGACCTTTAAACTAGGTACATTTATAATAAGTGCATTTATAATATGTACATACTTATGGCCAAACCCATTGCATACCATCAGTTCAACCCACACTTATCCTTTTCAGTACTATTATATCGAGCTGAGGATTCGAGTGATTTATATTTGGCCGATACTAGCTAATCCCATGGTAATTCTTAATGGATTTCATTCAAATCGACTGGGAGCCGTTTTGGACAGAATCGGCCATTTTATTGGCAAAGTTTTGCAGGAAATTGGCTTTAGGATAGAGGTAAATGAACGCATTAGGACTGAATAGTCCTAAATTCACGGTTTTGGCTACCGGTTATCTATTTTTACCTATTTCAGTTATAAAAAAAATCACATTTTGCATAATGCATTTGGCCGTATGCGTCCGCGTTTACCGCGTTTAAATTGTTAAAAAATTTGGCATTAGGAAAGTCATTATTGACTTCATTTATTTGAACGAAATTTTGGGTTAGTACCTTTACTCTGAATAAACTAAACTGAAATAGATGCCATAAGTAAAGAAAAAGTGATGAAGCCCTCTAGACATCTCTTCTTCTACTTCTTTTCCTAACCCTCCTCATAGCTTATCTGGGGTCGGGGCTCCTTGTACATTTGCGCCAGAGAGATCTGTTCTGGGTTGTCTGCGTAGTTAGGCTGTCCTGGTTCATCTCCTTTTGTATTTAGTCCACCAAGTAGCGGGGGGTCTACCTTGTGCTCTGGATCAGTTTGGTATGTTCATGACCTTTTTGCCTACATAGTCGTCTTCTCGCCTGGAAATGTGTACAAACTAACGTTGTCGGCTTTCCTTTATTTTTCAGCTATTGGAGCTACTTTAAAGGATCCCCTCACGTGTTCGCTGCGGACTTTATCCAGACGAGTCACTCCACCTGCCCATGTAAGCATCTTTATTTCGCTCGTATGTTTCTCGTGTACTGCTTTAGTAGTCCAGCATTCAGCTCAGTACATGAATGAAGGTCTCACTACTGTCGTATAGAGCTTCCCCTTTGTTTTAATGGACATTTTGGGATCACAAAGAGTTCCAGGGATCGATCTCCATTTAAGCGATGCGGTATTTATGTGGTTGTTAAGCCCTCCAGACATCTATTTCAGTTGATTTGCCCTGGATCAATGGCGGATTAGCAAAAGTAGCAAATGCCACGGGTCCCGCGCGTTTGGGGGCCGCGCGCACCTACGCATTGTGGCCGTAAAAAACCTAAGTTTCACTTCGTCCGACAAAATAAAACAATCCATGGACCCCATGATGGATTTTGCTACAGGCCCCGCACTGGCTTAATCCGGCTTTGCCCTGGATATATTATTTTCCAATTAGTTAAGTGCAAACATGCGTGGCTGCGTGAGTGCGCAGCTACAGCTTTTTTAAGTAATTAATTTATAAGACCTCAGTATCCGGTTGACATAGCGTCCCCTGGGTCCATAGGTACCCTGTGTACAGCGTCAAGTTCTACAGAAGAATTCTATTTTCCCATACAATGTGAGTGTGGCCACACAGCGTACTGCATTAAGCCATTAAAAAGAACAAAACCTTAACAGGCTATTTAGTTGTGCAGTCACTGGTCGACATGCCCTAAGCCTTTTTCACTTTAAAAGCTGCAAAAACAATGAAACGGGACAAAACGACTTTCGGGGATGTTAAAAAGTGCAGCCGATCGCAAACTATACCCTTTGTACCGAAGCCTGCAACTTATGACTGTTGATGTTGGGCCTCTAAAAGTTCAAAAACTAAGGCTTAGGTATCTGAAATATAAGTGAGAAACGCATTCGGACGAGAGTTCTACACTAACTTACAACATTTAGAATGATTGTTTACCTTTTTTCTAATGCTAAAAAAACGAACTATAATAAAAAAGATAAGGTACGTACCAGAATTGTTTGACATGATGCCCACGGCCGCTTTCTATCACCGCACCGCTCGCCATCGGCAGGGTGTTCATCCTCACACCCTAGCACCTAAATGGTCGCGTACTGTGCGGTTTAAGAGGAATTTCCTCCCGCGTACGCTTCGGCTGTGGAATGAGCTCCCTGCCGAAGTTTTCCCGAGGGGCTACAGTACAGTATGGGGTTCTTCAAAAAAGGAGTGTACAGGTTTTTAAAGGGTCGGCAACGCTCGTGTAATACCTCCGGTGTTGCAGGCGTCCATAGGCTACGGTAACTGCTTACCATCAGGCGGGCCGTATGCTTGATTGCCACCGACGTGGTATAAAAAAAAAACAAATCATAAAGTAACAATCGGTTTATGCTGTACCTAAAATATAAAGACGCAACGCAAGCTCCTGATGACACTCCTCGGTACGGAGTGAAACATGTCGAGCGTTTTTCGACTTAAAATATGTGAGTGACCCGTTCTGAATGTCGAACTTTTCATACTTATTTGGATGAAATTAGAAAACTACAGTTAAGATCTATGAAATACCTAGTTCATAAAAAAATTAAAAATAGGCTCAAAGGAAATTACGACAAATTGTATAAGATATGTAAAATACTTCCTATACATCAAAAGGTGCAATATTGGATAGCAGTAGAAAATTGTTTTGATGGTAAATTTAAGGTGCTGAAACAAAGTAGATATAGAACAAAGAGCATAAGGCTTAAAAAAGTTGTACAAAACACTGCTAAAAACTATTATGGCAAAAGGACTAATTTGTTTTTGATACCAAAATTGTATAACGAAATTGACTACCTAAGGGAAGAAAATAAATGTAGTATGGCTAAATTTAAAAATGAGTTAAAAAAAACGTTATTGGAAAAGATACCCTAATATTAAAACTGTAAACTATATTTAAATATACCTTAATTAGTTGTTAAAATAGTTTAAAAGGTGTAGTGACAATTAAACAAAAAGATAAAATAATATATCTTTTTTTTTAATAGTCATCATAAACTATCGCCATGCATGTTCGCTTTTCGGATAGTATCTAAGTTTAAGTTTAGTTTAAGTTTAGTTTTTTAAGTGCATAAATGCTTAAAATGTAAAAATGAGCGCTATCTCGCCAACAAACTGCAATCGCAGTTTGGCGAGGAATATAATTGTAAGAAAATTATTGTGATGTACATTGAGATAAATAAATTAAAAAAAAAAAAAGAATATATTTATAAATAGATAAGATACCGTTTTGAATAAAATCACGGGCAACCAAATAAAACTGTAAATAGACCAAACTTAAAACGCTCTTCGTGTAGCCCCGCCTGCAGAAAGCTCTCTAAATTCAGGAAGTGCATACGGCACGTATGAGTACAATGAGCATTGCCCCGCTACCGCTTCCGCCTCCGCTGCCTCCTGTAGGTATTAATTATGCAGGTATACTGCAGAATATCAAGTTCATTTCCTCTTGTAACTTACGCACGCTCAGTTTTTAATAAGAACCTTAGTATAATGGAACAAGGTTGTTTTTAGAGTGCGTTTTTTAGTGTGTACGCTTGGGAGGATGGCCATAGATTCGAAAAGGCTTTTAGGTATTATTTTACGGCAAATGCTGCCTGTTCTTTTAGTCGGGCGTGTTTTTTATACCTTTTAGAACGTTAGTGGAGGCTGCAGTGGATCTAGCTAAATAAGTAATTTCCATTGTTGTATTTCCTGCACTAGAAATTAAATTTGTTAGTTGTTTGCAATAGAAAACCTTGGTTTATGTTTCGTCTTTATTTTATTTAATCCTAAATATTGTGTGATTCTTTTATTTTCGATTCTCCTAAATTTAAAATAAATAAATCGAATGAAAGTCTTAAATTATTTATTTAGCCACCTTAGGTGTTTTTATATATTTATGTTACTGTATATTTTATTTAGAATAGTTTGGGGAAATATGAGCTTGGATATGTAGATATGAGTAAGCTTGAAGCGCTAACGAACACTGATAAATGTAAACACAGTTGTTTGCGGAACTCAGACAAACAGATATTAGCAGTGAGACTAGCAATCGTTGTCCCAGAACTAAAATTACAAGATAAAATACTACTTTCGCACAACTTTAATCTCCCCGTCATATTCCCGCAATGCAAATAAGAAAATGCTGCCAAATAAAAGAAATGAGTTTCTTTACCCCGTCGCCCCTGGGGCTCTCTAAAATATACCCTGTCCAGACACCCCTAATTCCCTTAGCCCTAAAGCTAGCTGACATTTTTCTTCACTAAATGCCGAGCTGCGGGTCGCATGCAAAAGTATAGGTAGGTAGCAAATCTTGTCAGTAGAAAACGACGCGAAATTCAAAGGTGGGAGGTTGGTGGGGGTGGGAGTCGCCCACCGAGGGTTCCGTACTTTTTAGTATTTGTTGTTATAGCGGCATCAGAAACACATCATCTGTGAAAATTTCAACTGTCTAGCTATCACGGTTCATGAGATACAGTCTATTATTAGCTTGTTTCTTTCTGATTTGTTAGAAGTGGCCAATTACTATGTACCTAGTGGCCAATAACTATAGCATTCACCCTACACACACCCATGAGGATTCCCAGTTTTTCCAGTCGAGTAAAAAGTCGCCGTATACTCTAAAAAATCGCAAGGCCCGCACGTAGCCGTCAGAGCGATCAAATATGGCGGACGATTTATAGTAATTACCACTCCGCGTCACCGGCAACGAGGAATTTGTACGTAGCGCACTACGTAGGCGAGCCACACGCGAACGCGAAGCGACTCGATGCGGCGCGGGGTGAATCAATCCTTTGATATACCTGGTCTATAGAACTGTCCGTAGTCCGTAGGCGATCTCGTTGTGAACGCGAACGCCGTGGGCCCGCCGCGCTGCGCCGCTTCGCGTTCGCGAGTTGTTACGCAGCGTACTACGTAGGCGAACAACACGCGAACGCGATGCGGCGCGGGGTAAACAATCCTTTGATACCTATAGAAGTATTCTACGTGGGCGATCTCGTTGCCACCGCGAACGCCGTGGGCCCGCCGCGCCGCTTCGCGTTCGCGAGTTGTTCGCTGTTAGACGCTGCGTTAGGTAAGGCTGCGTAAATACGACGGACTTTCCTGCGGGCCTCCGCGCCGAGGTTTGAAACGGTCTTTCTGTACTTGTAAATGGTAGTCTTAGAATTTTCAGGGGAAAAACTTGTGTCTGAGCGTTTTGAAGAAGAAATTAAATTTTTGATACAACTTAATGGCATGAAATAAGTACTATTTTTTACTACAGAGCTCAAACAAAGTTATTATTTATAGCTGGTTTAAATGTACTATCACTGACATCTCATAAATACATGTAAATTGTATTAGAAATCGAAAGGTAGTGTAATTTTTATAAATAGTGTCAATTGATTTGTCTTCTCCAATCAATAGGTGCCTACATATAGGTATTAGGTTATTAGGTACTGTTAGAGCCCGACTACGATTACCTATAAAATTTGTTTAATTAGACTAGAACTATTTAATCGACGATGTGGATAATAAATTATTTTAAAATAACGAATCAAGTATGAGTACTTATACTTTATACTACAGATGTAATTTAAAAGCTATCCGGTCCACCATTTCATCCACCAGGTTTTAACAAATGGTTACCTGCGATCATCGCTTACCGTGTCAGAAGCGTTTTTTTAAACCCCACAATAGCCCAAAAACATTTAGAAAACCTGTGACTAAAGCTCTTATCTCATCTAACGCTACCGTTCTAATTTATGTTTAATAAGGAAGGAAATGAGGTTCATTTTACAATGAGGAATAAAAGTGTTTTATGATGTTTTTGAAATTGTTTATCGTCTGCCCTCTTTTTACCTTTTCAAAGAGGTTGCCTTAATTTATGTCATTATGGAAAGGCGCAGAAGCTATATAATGAAAAAAATTCGTTTAAAAATATAATGTTTTGCTTTTCGTACAGCGTAAAATTAAGGAATCAGGATTGTCTTCCTGTAAAGTTGTCGCTTTGATGTATATTATCATCATCATCATCACTTAAGAGCTTTGCTCTTGTCGGTGGAGTAATTGCCAGTCCTTTCTTTCCTGAGATATTATAATTAATATATATTATTTTTTACAATTTCTTACTTATGTAGCTTTAGTCTGTGAGAAGTCGTGAAATGTATGGGATCCAATACCTACATTCTACGACTCTTCTCTTTCCGCACGGACTACAAGTTTTCCACAAGGTTGTTAGGTCGGACCAAGCAATCTCTGCATGGCGTTTGCAATGAAAATATGATGATAATAACATTGAACTATTATTACTAACGTATAGAACCGGCACAGAGAACCAGTATTTTGCGCCATGAGTTGCTGTCGTTTTGGCATCAAACTATTGAAGCGGAGCGTGAATCTCGCGACCTAAACGCGTTAGCGCCATTAATTTTACGGCGCTTACGACGTATTGGTCGCGTGGTACAGGTTGTGATTGCGACAATTTTATTGTTTAGTATGCCGTGTCTATAGTAATAATAACTCAGTGGATAATAATGACACTCTTCCACTTTGTTCTATTCAAGTCGGTGCCAAGTTGGCTTCGACGGACTCTTAAATGCCTGTCCAACCGTATCATATAAGGTCAAAATTCTTTTCGTCGTCTTGTTTCTGACCACTCTGTCACGCTTCTATTTTTGTCTTTTATCAGATACATAAAAAAAGTTCAGTGGCTATTGCATGTCTCCGTCACATTTCTCCGTTTTCAAATTGTCTAAGAATGTATCTAAAAAAAAACTTTGTCGTCACGTATTGCCATTATTTATTCTGTAACTCCAAGCTTTTTCTTCTCACTGTAAAATAGATGAAAATTCCTTAAGAACATATAAGTAGCGATTATTTTGATTCTAATTTTAAATCCAATGCAGATAAATAACAAAGGGAAAGCCAGTGTATCAATGTTTTATACTTACATATTTCACTAATATTTGATTTGGTAAAAGTTTTTGTATAAGGTTAACATTTTGAACTATAATTGTAAATATGTACCTAATGAATCTGAAACAAAGGGGTTATTGCAAATGTTTTATTTGACAGCTCATTGAATTTTGCTATTTATTTTAAGGGCAGCAAGGTACTAAATAGTTAAAAAGGTTACGTGTTTGCGCGAAATACGGAATTGTTATGATAAAGATAACTTTGTTGAGAATTCGAGCGTTAAATCAACAACAACCGAAGTTGGGAAATAAATAAACAGAATATCAGTTGTGCTGAGGAATAAATATTTTCGGCAATTCTGATAGTTTATCGAGGAAAGTAATAGTTTATTTTGAAGAGGTAAGGTCAAACGGTGCGATGGATCTGTTTCTTGTTTACTTAGGTATCATAATTGTAGGTATAATATACTTACCTAAGAAGTGTTCAGTCAAAAAAGTTTTAATTAATACAGGGTAAAATTTTAACCACCAGCCATACACTACGCAGAGTATGGCTGGTGGTTACCCCTGTATTTTGATATTTGTAACGTTAGCTTGGACGATCTCACAATTTGGTCGTGTCACTTCGGTATTCACGACATTTCGGTGAGTTATGATGCTCTTACACTGGCAGTTGTATAACGTTATAAAACATCGTGTGGCAGGGACAATATGATAGTATTGATAGATTTGATACTGATATTATGTTGTCCCTGTCATACAATGTTATATAACGTTATACAACTGCCATGCAGTGTTAGGGGAACCATCAGGGTCCGAATTTATTAGTTTTCGTACCAACGAGAGCCACTTTACTTTAACGATATTTTGGTGAGTCAGCTGAGAGGTTGTCGCGGGTTCAAACCGTACATAACAGAGTACATAAACCACAGGAAACTCATTTCCCGTGGTTTATATTCTGTCCTCGATGTTCTCATGTTGGTCTCTGGCTCTTTTACAATGAAAAGAGGCCTGTGGGACGTAGGTATACCTAAAAAGATGATAGTGACATAGACATACCTACGCCGTATGACTGTCCTTGTATCATAAACATATTTTCACACTTATTCACATTTATTCTTGAAAGCCTGTGTGATATTGATAAATTATGATGGGATAAATTATTGATAAATTCTGTCCTTGTATTACTTTTAACCCCGTTGGTTCCTCAACAACCCATTAAATGCGCGCACACCTAATACAAGAAAATCAGGACGGCCGCAAACCGTTGTCGACCGTCGTAGTCGGTTAAATGACTAATGCGATGCGGTCGGCCCGACAACTTGCGCTTCGATTGCTGCTATTGAAAACGAGGTAACTGAAAATTATAAAATTTCAACTGAAATATTGTTGGTGCAATTACCTTAAATCAAACATGACTTAATAATAAGATCACTGAACTGTAATAAAAGGGCGGTCAAGCGCACGTCGAGCCATGCTCAGTGTAGAGTTCCGTAGTTTCCAGTTAGGCACAAGAAGCGGACTTATTATTTGTTTTTTTGGAAGATACGATGGAAAAAAAGTAAAATACCTAAACTTTTGCAAAAATCGATAAACAGAACCGCTCAACGCTCAACAGAACAGTATTTAAATTGTTCTCTAGTAAAAAAAAGTAGTTACCTACGGCTTAAGTTTTATTCACGATTCAAAGATTAGAGATATAACCATTACTTTTGAAATCAAACAATATTATTTAAAGTTTTTGTTATGCTTCTTTATAATAACGGCTTCGGAGATGAAAAAGGTCAGTTATTTTCGGTACGGATTTTTCCGACCACAACTTTCCGCAATGCTACAGTACCGGTCTATTTAAAATTCATCAGACTTTGAAGATATTTATTATTAAAAAAACCGTACAAGTGCGAGTCGGACTCACCCAGCGAGGGTTCCGTACTTTTTCGTATTTGTTGTTATAGCGGCAGCAGAAATACATCATCTGTGAAAATTTCAACTGTCTAGCTATTACGGTTCATGAGATACAGCCTGGTGATAGACAGACGGACAGACAGACAGACGGACAGACAGACAGACGGACAGACGGACAAACGGACAGACGGCCAGTGGAGTCTTAGTAATAGGATCCCGTTTTTACCCTTTGGGTACGGAACCCTAAAAAAACGTTGTGGTGGAACGAGGTGCAGGAAATATTAAAGCAAAACAAAAGGATTTGGAGAATGGCAAAACGTTAAAGCTGGACAAGAAGCTTAGGATGCAATAAAAAGAACGAAGTATATATGTAGAATGTAAGAAGATGGCAAAACGTGCAGTTGCTATAGTCAGCACAGCACCACAAGATAAATTGTATGACTCTTTAGATAGTCCTAAAGGCGAAAAGCAGCTGTACCGCCTTGCCAAAGCGAGAGAAAGGAGTTCCCGTGATATATCCTATATAAAATGAGTGAAAAATGATGCAAGAAAGGTACCTACTAATGAAAGATGAAGTCATGAGAGAACGTTGGGAAGGCTACTTTGAAAGGTTAATGTAGAATGTAGAGAATGATTGGAGCAGGGTACTGCATCACAAACTGATAAATATGGGTGCAGTGAGAGAAATATGAAAGAATGGATGAAGTAAGAGCGGATGGCCTAGCGTGGTACGGGCGTGTGATGCGGAGGGATGAAAGTCATGTGACGAGAAAGGTATTACGAATGAATGTGGAGGGAACTAACGGGAGAGGAAAACCGAGGAAAAGGTGGATGAGAGATGATATGAAACGAACGCGAGTGAAGGATGAGATCACGGGCGAGAGAGAGGTATGGAAGGAAAAGACATGCTGCGCCGACCCCAAGTGAATGGGATAAGGGCAAGCGAATGATGACATCTGTAATGTAAATAGACACCAAAACTTTTTCAATATTGCTGAAGTTTAAATACATTAAAAATATTCAAATCTAATCATCAAAATACTGTAAAATACAATCGGTATTGGACCAGTAAAGTTCACAAATCGAAATCTTCTTTCTCTTTGCCTTATTCCCATTATTTGAGGTCGGCTCTCCTCGTTCTCATGCGCCAGGACCGTCTGTCCTGAGTTGTCCTTGGGGTAATTTGGGCTCGTTCCAAGTCGCGGGTCACAGTAGACCACCACGTGGCTTTGGGTCTTCCTTGTCTGCTCGCTTCCCTGTTCGTCTTAAAGTTCAAAAATCGAAATACAATAATATATTATATGGGACCAACTGCAACATGAGTACTTTTTTTACTTTTACATGTCTACTTTTTAACAAAATGTACAAAAAAACTACTAAGTAAATAACTTATTATACATTTATAATAGATGTAAGAAAATCCCTAACCATAATTACATCTTCAGCGATATTAATAAAATAGCTAAGGGGGAAAACCGCCACAATTTCGTAACATCATACGGTAGTGAAATTAAATTAGCGTATATTATATAGGCACGGCGGGCATGCTCAAGAGGCTGCGGGTACTCCAATATACCACTTACCTGTTCGATAAGGGAGATAAGACAGGAAGTACTGTCTCAAATAAATATATAGTCTCCATGGTCTCAAAGATGACATAATATGTGTGTATATACATTTACAGATGTAGTGCATTGTTTGCCATTGTATTTTCTCGAAAACGTTCGTATTTGTCATGCTAACTACTTCTGTCAACCTCAGTACTTATTGTCACTAAGCATAAATTTTAGGTCTGTGCTTATTGTACTTAGACTGACTGAAATAAAGTTTATAGTACGGTCAAATTGAAGATGCTTTAATAATCGAAAAAAAATATTTGTCTAAAAGAAAATTCTTTTTTTTTCAGGAAAAGACCATTATTTTATCATATTTACATAGAATTGTATTTCCGGCGTTGTCAGCATTTCAAATCGTGATAATTATTAGGGGTCTCCGGCAAGCTCGGTTCTCCATACAAAATTACAAACGTAGTTCCGCTCACATTTTAAAACGAGCAGCTAGATAGTGTGCTCTGAAACTTTGTACTTACAATAGGATAAGGTATATCTATGTCTGAAATTAGTTTATGTAGCTTCATATACAGCTACTTTTATAATAGTTAAAAAAAAATACTGCGAATTTACGTTTTTCATACAAAATGTTTTTGATTTATTTCGTTTGTTTTATAAACTGGAGCTAGGTATATAAACTAATTTCAGACCTAGATATACCTCATGTCATTGTATAAACATAAACATAAACATAAACGTAAACGTAAACGTAAACATAAACATAAACATAAACATAAACATAAACATAAACATAAACATAAACATAAACATAAACATAAACATAAACATAAACATAAACATAAACATAAACATAAACATAAACATAAACATAAACATAAACATAAACATAAACATAAACATAAACATAAACATAAAGATAAAACATTTATTCAGCAAATAGGCCACAGGGGCACTTTTACATGTCAATTTTTACAAACAATAGAATTAATCGAAAATTACAAAAACAATTACATAAATATAAATGTTAAATTACACAAGAAAAAAAACTAATAAAACTAAGGAATGTGCATAGTGCAAAGTTTCATTACAATCCAAAACGTAGTATTAAAATGAAAACGGAACTCCGTTAGTATGGGAAGGTGAAATTCGGCCGAACTATTAAGGTTCCGTACCCAAAGGGTAAAAATAAAAACGGGACCCTATTACTAAGACTCCGCTGTCCGTCTGTCCGTCTGTCTTGTCACCTGGCTTCTCATGAAACGTGTTAGCTAGACAATTGAAATTTTCACAGATGATGTAGTTATTTCTGTTGCCGCTATAACAACAAATACTAAAAACTGAATAAAGAATATTTAAGTGGGGCTCCCATACAACAAACCTGCTTTTTTTTTGCTTCTTTGCGAGTCCGGCTCGCTCTTGTTCAGAATAATCTAACTATATTTGTATGTAAGTAAATTCTCCTGTTTCTATTTTAAGTTTCGTATAGTAACGTAACTAATAGAGGAACTACTCGCCTCGGAGTCGGCACTAAATAACTGATCAGAAGTTGCCATAACCAGCGTGACGAGGGTCGGCGGTTCACTTTTTAATGTCCGAATCTGACCTGTACCCGTACCATAAGTCACTGACAGTGTCAAAACTGACATATATACGCTAACGTCTACGTAATTTACTTTCTATACATCTCGCTTGCACTAATATGCGAGTACGAGCGAGATGCAAAGAAAGTAAGTTACGTTCTCGATAGCGTTTATGTCAGTGCCAAACTGGTGGTAGCCACACAGGCGTTGGTTCAAGTCCTAAACTTAAGCGAGACATAGATACCTATACCTATTTAACATCGTCGTCACACCTAACCTAACCAGCAATCCCAATCAGCCACACTACCTAAGTTAAATGCTCCCCCAAAGGTGAATGCCAACAACCGATCGTCTGCCTCATATCAGTCATATTAAACCAATGTTAAGGCGCTTCGCGCAGTTTTTGGCCAAAAACTGTTACTTTTTAGAGCTTATAACTTCTAAATGAGTTAACCAAAAATTATGAAAAAAATATATATGCATCTTCACTCTATGGACAACAATCGCAACATTTGACTTTTTTCCTGAAATTTGTAGTTTCACTGAAAAAAAAATAACACGACAGGCCGTTTTGCGGCTAACTTTGCTTATAACTTCTAAACGGCTTAATCGATTAAAATTATTTTTAAACTAACAAATATGTTTTAACAGGTTCTACAAATGCAACATAGCTTTTCTTAATCAAAAAATATTTTCTTAAGAAATCGAACGTTTTTCCACATTTCATGCGTATGCAGCCTGAAAATGGCGTGACCGGCAGTCGTGTGCCAGCTTTGAGACGAGGAGGCTGTGTCGCTCGTCGCTCCGTGCCTTCCTTGCACTATGTTCGCTTATGCACAAGCAAAGTGCTATAATATCGGAGTTATTGTGGCCAAAGAATAAATAACTGCAGAGCGCTGATTTGGTTGCGACGCGCATTAGCGAGCGCAACACGGTATTTTGCGGTCTATTACAATGAATGTAATGATAATATCCGTATATATTATACTATAATATACGTATGTTTGAGAAAACTACATTTGAAATAAATAAATAAATGTTTTTTAACCGACATATTATAATGTCATTCAAGTTTTACGTTTTGAATAATGTTCCATTCCATCTCGAAACAATAAATGATTGATTTAACATAAGCTACCTATTACGTTTTATGTATGAATGTAGTAGCTGTTAAAAAACATTGTTTTTGTAGTTTAAAAATAATTTTAATCGATTAAGAACTAGCAAAACGGCCTATCGTATTTTTATTTACGAAAAAACTTACTATTAAGTTTATTGTCGGTTTAGTTAAGTAGTAATTAGTGTTAAATAGTGTAATTGTAGTTATGTCTGTAAATTTTTCATGGGTGATCCTTGCCTGTTAATAAACGTTTTATTATTTTATTATTATTTGTATCTCCTTCTGGATTTCAGTAATTAATTCATTGGGTCAACTTGGTGTATTATGTCTTCTAAATGGGTAAACAAAAAATTATGAAAAAAATATATATGAATCTTCATTTATTGTTCAACAATTATAAAATTAAACTTATTTCCTGATATTTATAGTTTTACCGTAATAAAAATAATAAAACAGGCTATTTTGCGGCTAACTTTGGTTATTTTTACTAAACGGCTAAATCAATTAAAATTATTTTTAAACTAACAATAATGTTTTAATATCTGACGGTCTTTCCACCGCGATACAACCGGCCGACGATTTGTTTTATTAACAATATCATCTAAACTACCATCTGACAAAGTATGAAATGGGAATAATGGGATGCGATGACTGAAAAGATTTTTTTACATGTTCATGTGACCAGCTGACGGTCCACCGAGATACAACCGGCTGACCATTTTTTTAATTCACAATAGCATCTAAACTATCATCTGACACAGTATCAAGCGGGAGGCGATAACAATTTTTTTTGCGTGTTTCGGTGGCTGCCATTCCTCAACTCATCAACGGAGCGGCAGCTGACGTCCACAGGGGTTCATCATACATAGCCGTTAACCACTAAAAAAAAAAATTACTGCAAAGCGCTGATTTGGTTGTGGCGCGCTTGTAATGAAAACCGGCCAAGTGCGAGTCGGAGTCGCGTTCCAAGGGTTCCGTACATTACTCAAATTAAACAATTTATTTTTTATGTGAAACGTGCGTGAAATGTCTTTAATAAACCCGTAGGGGTTGGATCAAAAACTAAATAATTAAGTCCGACTCACGCTTGACTGCTCATTTCTAATAAGTTTTCCTGTGATCTATAGGTAAAGATCTATTTTGTGTATTTTTTTCAAAATTTTATACCCAGTAGTTACGGAGATAAAGGGGGGAATGCTCAGTTTTTGCCTATATTCGTGGATAACTTCTAAACAATTTAAAAGTGCTTGTTGCTAGGCCTATTTGAATAAATAATATATTGAATTAAATTAAATTGAATTGAATTGAATTGAATTGACTGTTTATCCTAAAATTATAAAAAATATACATTTGAGATTCTCACAATGAGCTCTTTCATTTGATATCGACGATATAGTTTGAAAAACTTTTTTTTTTTAATTTTCTCTTTCACCCCCCAAAAGTGGCCCCGTGTTTAAAATTATTTTTTTTACGTTACATGTCCGTCTTTGGGTCACAAACTTACATATATACACCAAATTTCAACTTAATTGGTTCAGTCGTTTCCGAGAAAATAGGCTGTGACAGACGGACAGACAGACGCACGAGTGATCCTATAAGGGTTCCGTTTTTTCCTTTTGAGGTACGGAACCCTAATAATGATGATATTTCCACGTAATGATTGAGAAAATTTCGAACTTCGAAAAATAACACATTTGTAGTAGTATATGAAGCTAGTAGGTACTTTAATTTTATAAGTTAACTATTAATGGCAATACGGCATAAAAAAAACTGTATAAAATAAACGCACTGTACGCCTCAATTTAGTACATACCAAGCTTTAGCTATAAATCTTAATCCGTCGATTTGACTTAGGTATTTATTTGTAAGAAACAGATAAAACACAAATTAACTAATTGAGGCTTGTAAAGTATAATGCATAAGGGAATATATTTTTATTATAATTTACGACCTCCACTACACGCATGATCTACTCATACTCAAACAACAAAATATCTGCAAAAGATACACAAATACGAGGTATAGCGCCAAATGCCGCGCGCCTCTGGGCTGTAGGTTATTCTTTGAAGCTCGTTCCGCCGCAGTCGCCGCACCGAGACGAAATTCACGTACGATCTCAGTGAGCGGGGTGCGGGTACAGAGACGCTGAGACGCTCAAGGCCAAATCAGCGAGAATCGTCTTAACTCCTCGCTTCGGGCAAACTCGGCTCCGTTCGGCTCAGCATTGCTCCGAGCAATTATTAGGGTTGGCACAATTTGACGTCCCTAAGCGTACACGACCACAGATAAGATAATGACTAAAATTTTGTCAACCCTAAATAGCCGAAAAGAATAGTGCTATATATTAGAAAGGGACAGCATGATTCGACCCTGAACCGCTGACAAACTTCGGATTTGTAGGAAGTTTCCTTTCTGTACGACAGTACTATTATTTATTCTGTAATTAAACTTCGCGATTTTGACGAAAGTCCACACTGATGTTTTCGGAAGAATCTTTCGATTTTAGCGACCGATGGTTCGGGAAGCCTGTTCCCAGTGTATCATTTTACCTGAAAGTTTCTAGCTGATACAGTCGCCTTCAGATATATCGGAATGGCCAAGGTGCTCAAAAATATTTGAACACACACTAACGTCTTGACAATGGAGGTGTATTTTGATATTTCCGAGCACCGATATATCTGATGGCGACTGTAGATTCAAAAGTCTCTAAAGGGCACATTTTTTGACAGTAGACATTTAAATGACTGAAATTGGGCCTGAAAACACACGGTAGCGCTTTCAGTTAGGATCAAAGGAATGCCAGTAAAAAATGACCTTACTTATACACTACCAGTTTGACCCCCATGGAAGTTTAGTGAAAATTAACGGTTTTAGAGAAATCATTGATATTTGAAATGTGAACATAACCCCTATTTACCACCAAGTGCGATGTAATTAATCTGTATAGGGTGTTGTTTTAGTCATCCGCAATAATTTACGGGGTGATAATATAGGCCATACTGAGCAGTTTTTACTATGGGACCAACTCCGAAATTGCAAAAAAAATTGACATCAGACAAGCCAAAATGTATGAAACAGCCTGTATAAAGTCAATGAAAATCACCCGCTTGTATTCTGTAACTTGGCGCCTAAATACGGAAAGTAGGCTTTATGTAGACGAGGGTAACCATTTAGCCAGGCAGTTTTTAGCCCTTCGGATTGTCAATGAGGTCCGTAATGATGATCAATGGCCTTTTGACCTTTGTAAAATATATCCTATTGTGACGATATTTCCACATTTTTATTAAAGAATCAAAGCATTTTGGACCTAATTAGAATTCTAATCTTTAGGGTTCTGTACCCAAAGGGTAAAAACTGGACCCTATTACTAAGACCCCGCTGTCCGTCCGTCTGTCTGTCTGTCCGTCTGTCACCAGGCTGTATCTCATGAACCGTGATAGCTAGACAGTTGAAAGTTTTACAGATGATGTATTTCTGTTGCCGCTATAACAACAAATACGGAAACCATAATAAAATAAATATTTAAGTGGGGCTCCCATACAACAAACGTGATTTTTTGTCGCTTTTGCGTAATGGCACGCAACACTTCGTGCACACTTGGCCGGTTTTCAAGCAAGCGTATGACAACAACAAGACACAACACAACAACACAACAAGTTTAACATTATAATAATTCAGTATGTCGGTGTTGCCCTTGAGCCATCCTAGATGTCGCTTTTTGGGCGAGTCGTCGTCTGACGGAAATAAAATTGAATACCGTTTTATTAGGCAGGCGTCCGGTTTTTATCCCATGGCTCAGTACTTAGTCCATCGCTTTCACCCTGGCGGGTGCTCAAGGGAAGCATCCGCTTGGTGTACCCCTTACATTTCATTAAAATGTCTACGTGTTGGCTTCGGCTCCGCGCTTGCCTACCAATGGTCCGGAACACCATTGTTCCGTGATGGGAAAGACATTCGGTATGTCATTCCATCATACAAAAATTGAATACCTAATGCTTTGAAAATTTACAAAACGTAGTGCAATCAGGACAGTAGAATCTGAAGTACAGTCGAGTTCATAAATATGTGTACATTCCTTCACCTTAATCCATTGTAATAAGGTGAAAAAATGTATACATATTTATGAACTCGACTGTACCTATGTTTAAACAGAGGCTATCAATCTTACGGTTGTGCGGTCGCTTAAGTACGTAGCTTCACTTAGAACTCAGAATCCTTACTTATCACCTGTACGTCTACTATCAGCTGCCAGGGTACAATAGTACATTATTGTCGAGGCTCGCTAGTAGCTACTTGCTGGCTGAGGATTCGTTTTAAACGGACGACCTTGGGAGTCCGTTTAATTGAATCCGAAGCCTGCAAGTAGCCTTCCAGCCGAGTCATATATAGTGCTTTTCTCAAAGTTGCCGCAGTTTTATTTTGTTTTTTCTCAAAAATGGACGGCAAAGTCGACGTTGCCGGTTAAAAAGTAGGTCGCGAAGTGTATTTTTCTGCTGAAAATACGCCAACCTATTTGAGACACCTAAATAGTAGCTGTACCAACATTATAATAATAAGTACTGATCATCTGTTTGGCTGTTTAATGGACCTATGCCTTCATTTGATATGGCCACTTCAACTTTTAAAAAGTTTGGAACTCGACAAATAATGGAATTTGTATGCAACATTGCAGTCCCGAAATCGAGACTGCAATGTTTTTAACTTTTTAATTTTTTGACTGACCATAAACTACGCACTTCGCGACCTACTTTTTAACCGGCAATGTCGACTTTGCCGTCCATTTTTGAGAAAAATACTATATCATTTTAACTTCAAGTAAGTAGGTAGGTGTTATTCACAATGAAGAAACAAAACCATTTATTTTATCGCCCACAATATAATGTTCACTGTAAAAGGACTTTTTGAGCGCAAACAAAAAGTTGATTAGACCTATCTTTGATTAGACCAACTCTGTAATCTTTGGGTGAAATGATATTTCACAATCTCCATTGTTAAAGTCAATCTGAAATATCGTCGGAAGTTATGAGTCAGCGAGAATATACAGGATGAAAACTTAGACGGGATCAGAAATAGCAAGTCACGGTAAACATTTAACAAAGACGAATGGGAAACCATTAAAGTTGGTATCAAAGTGTATACTAGAAATTTATATTAGAGTTGACGTTATATTAGAAGTTATAATGGTAAATACTAGGTATTTTATCACCATGCTATGTTTCAAGTGACAGGTAAATTTAAAGTATTCATAACCAACTTCAATAAAAAGATAAGCTATAAGGATGAAGCCGCAATGCAGTTACGCTCTGAAATGGCGGCAGTCAGAGTGAGGTATTTATCACATTGACACCGCCGTTTCCGGATGTGGCGTCAGTGTGATAAACGCCACAGTATCCGATCTTGGCCCTCGGTTTCACGGAGGTCAAAGCGGCGGGTCATCGGGAGCCAAAACCTCTCTCCCGCTGCTTTATACGTTATTCATATTTAGTGATTATTTTTACCTTATCTGACGTTTCAACTGTGGTCACGGTTGGTGCAACCCAGCTGAAACGACGGAAAAGGTAAAAATATCGAAATAATTTCGATTTCCCGTTCAAATGACTAAATATGTGAACAAAACGCGAGAGTTTAAAGTATTACTTTGTCAGTTTTTTTATTGTGGCTTTCCCCTCTTGTGGGTTTTGGCAGGAGGGATTTTGCCAATGACATTTTTTCAGTTATTCATAGCGTGGCGCCATATTTTGCAAAAAAATAAACTTAAACTTGACAAGTTGTAATGGACACAAGCATGAACCAATTAAAGTATCGCGGAAATAGACGATTCCTACCTATATGTATCTCTTTCCTCAATATGTCCGAAAGTGACGCAACCACGCAACGCAATATTAACAAACCACGAAGAGTTGTCGGCTTGAGTGACTCGTACTGCCCGACTTAAAATACTGCATTATTTGATACCATGGAAATGTAGTATTTGGTAAAAATGGTATTAGATTTCATCAAAGTAAGGAAAGAAAAATATTTTCAAATAACATCTCTGTTTCCACCCTGTGTAAAAACAAGCACTTATTTGTTTTCTTATTCTTTTGTACAAGGATTGAGCTTTGTGTATTATGAATAAATATTTTCTGAGGTCCAAGTGATTTCGGAAGTATTTAAATTAAGTGGATTTTCTTTGCGGGAAAGATTTCAATGCATTGTGCCTATTATACTACTCCCTATATTTAGAAATCACTTTATCAGCCTATATGTATTATGTACAGACTAAAGCGGTCTTCACATTGGATGCGGAAAGCACTATGTACGCATATAGAGTCAGACCAAGAAAATTCTGCAACGATTTTGATAACACACGCAGTGCAAGTGTTATTTTAAACGTCAAACTTCTATGAAATTATGACAAACAAATAACACTTGCACTGCGCATGCTATCAAAATCATTGCAGACTTCACATGGTCTAACTCTAGCGATGTCCCACTCGCACACCGGAGCGGAATGCGGATCCGCATCAGTATGATAACCGACATGAAAATGAGGAAATGCCGCCTCTTATTGTATAAGAAGGCGATGGTCCGCGTCCTCGCAATATTCCCATGTGGATTGGGAACTTACTCTTTGAAAAGGCAACACTATACATAAAAAATGCATATTGAATTGTATTCAATTTTCAATACATATAGTGCACACAATTTTATTACATGATTTTACTTCCTGGCGTCGGTGTTTCATGCACATCGTTGCAATTTGTACGCAAATTCTCGAGTTTTCTGTGTGAATATGAGTGACTCAATTTAAGTGACGAAGAGGAATTACAATTGTGTTTTTCGGGTTGTTATTTTTTATGTACAATGAAGTATATACATACATACATACATTCAATTGACGCCAGCAAAATTGCAGCAAGCCGTACAGACTGCAGAATTATATTTGTTACCCGAAAAATCGAGAGTAAAATAAGTACGTCAAAGCATTCGATTTATTCAATGAATGGAGGCATAAAAAGGGAGCTAAAACGTTCTCCGAATCGGTGTTATTGTCATATTTCCTCGAAATACCTAATTATTAAAAGCCAAGTACTCTTTGGAGTACATTTTCAATGCTGAAATCAACTCAAGTACCTAAAGAAGAATGTCCATATTGTTGAAATGTATCCAAAGCTAATGGCATTCCTTAAAAAAAACATCAGCCGGTCACAAACCAAAGAAATCGAAGATTATTCACGGCTTCAGATGTTGAAAGTTTTTTCAACGAAGCGCCTGGCTGGCTCAATAAATCAAGGCTCATATTACATAGTTTAGTTGTTTTTCTTAGACCTATGTAGTATTTTCCTCGCTTTAGTGAGGTGTAAAGATTTTTGTTACACACGGCTGCAAAGTTATTTTACGTCTCGTGTGTTGCAACACTCGCTCTCACTACGCTCAGGATTCTATACTAGAATCCATCTCGTGTTTCAATTCCACTCGGGTAAAATACAACTATGCACCCTTGTAAATAACAAATAACTATTTTATAAGTTAGCTACCTACCTGTCTCTTCCTCTACAGACAATTTTCGTTAAATATCTTTTCAATATATTCTCCAATAAACTTCAATAACGTCCTTATTAAATATTGAGTCGGGAAATCGAAACTTTTATCATTTAATAACTTTGCTTTTGCTTGAGTTTTTTTCTGTTTAATTATTAACGAAATTCAGGCGAATTAGTTTTCAGCGTTTTTTGTGGTGTAGGTATTGGCAGTTTCAGCAAAATTTATATATAAAAACAAGTGTAATAAAACACTCTTTTTGCCATTTGGCTTTTAGAAAACTTTTTCACCTTTCCCTCCATTACCTTTTTCTATGATCCTATTTTTTTTAACTGGTTACCTAATAAAATACACGTGTGCCCAATTCGCCGTTTTTCGCGATTTTCAACCTACGGTAACCATTGGTAATCGTTAGTTTCCTTATGGCGCCTCTATACGGTGGCCCAGCGCTGGACCAGCGAGATGGCCATGCGATGGTTATGGCTCCTCTACAAGATGGCCCAGCGCTGGACCACCGAGATGACCATGTGATGGTTGAGAGCATGCACTATGGAATGGGCACCTTTGATGTGCGGACGAAAAACCGACACCGTGGCCATCTCATCGCCATCCCGCCGCGCCATAAGCCATCCGACACCACTACCCTCTCTACTCGCTGGTCCATCTTAGTGGGCCAGTATGATGGCCCATCGTGTAGAGGAGCCATTAGTTTGGTATATTTTTTTTACAGATATCAAAGACTCCACCAGATGGAGCGTAGTTCTGGTGCATTTGATCCGTACCTACCTAACAAGCGGTTCTGCCAGAGGCGATACATGACATACCTGTGAATTTTCAATTCAGTTTTAAGTTAAGTGTAAATATTTTTTATTTTGTGAGTAGGCTTTTATCACCTCACCTCCGGCTAAAGGAGGAAAGCTCGTAAGCATTCCCACTTCTTAGATACATGGAACACCAAGAATAAGCTGGCATCTCGCTCGTGCCAAAACGTGCAGAATGACGTCTGAAGTCCTGAGTACCTATTTCCTTTGCAACATGGAGTTCTTCAAAAAGCGGGCATTAAGAGTCCCCGGCAAGCTCGGTTCTCCATACAAACGTAGTTACGCTCTCATTTTAAAACGACTAGCTTGAAACTTTGTACTGTACAAAATAAGGTATAAATAGGTTTGTAATTAGTTTATGTAGCTTCAGATTTCATACAAAACTTGTTTTTGCTCTATTTTGTTTGTTTCATAAACTGGAGCTATATAAACTAATTACAGACCTAGATATACCTCATGTCATTGGATTTGCAAAGTTTCGTTACAATCCTACACGTAGTTTAGAAATAAAAACGAATCTCCATTTGTATGGGAAGGTGAAATTCGGCCGAGCTTGCCAGTGTTGCTTATGTCCATGGGCGACGATGACCGCTTCCCATCAGGCCGGTCATCTGCTCGTTTGCCGACTATCACATAAAAAAGGAAGCATTAAAACAAACATACAAACAAAATCGCTGAAAAGTTGAACGTTGTAAAGGGTTCGAAACGTTGGGATGTATTATAAATTCAATATACGCGATATAATCCGTTTTCATATTTTTTTTTCATGAGTAACTATCGCGGTAACCGAAGACAGTATTATAGACAAAATCGTCCTCAAACTGGATCTAGCGTGGGTTAATCTCCGAGTTTCTTAGAGCGACTGTATCCAGGGCTGTCGCCGGAACTTTATGATTGATCGCCGGTGTCGGGGACACAAGGCCATTATCGCCGCAGCCGTCCGGAAGGCGCATTCGGATTTTAAATATGTAATTGATTTTATATTGATAAGATAATTATCATATCAATCTCTCTTGGTGGATCTGACGCTTATTTTTAATGGGAGCGCCATGTCACATAAAAATCAGAAATCAAAAATATCATTACAGGAAGATTAAAACTAAGGACGACAAGGAATAGTTGAATTTTTCCTTTTCTTCCCTATAGATTTTTGTAAACATCATAAACATCTGTTTATTATGATTTATACAACACTAGCTTTTGCCCGCGACTTCGTCTGCGTGGACTTGGTAACCGCAGCTAGAGTAAGAATAGCGCCAGGAAAAAATCTCATAGCAATCTAAATTTGAGCATATTATGCATAAATGATTTATGATTTATGAACAAATAATATCAATATCAAATCTGGAACAGAATTTTAGAATCTAAATGCCACTCCGGAAATTGGGTTATAGTGAGTGCGGAGTTTACGGAGATGTTGTTGTTGATACCTGTTGATCCGTTGGTTTTTTGTTTAGTATTACAGAATTACTTATGGTATTATATTTAGTGTTAGTTAAGAGTCGCCGGCAAGCTCGGCCGAATTTCACCTTCCCATACAAACGGAGTGCCGTTCTCATTTTAAAACTACTTATTGGATTGTAATGAAACTTTGCACATACAATGATATGAGGTATATCTAGGTCTCTAATTAGTTTATATAGCTCTAGTATATAAAACAAACGAAATAGAGCAAAAACAAATTTTGTATGAAAAACTTTAATTCGCTGTATTTTTTTTTTATACCACATCGGTGGCTAACAAGCATACGGCCCGCCTGATGGTAAGCAGTCACTGTGGCCCATGGACGCCTGCAACTTTAGAGGTGACATACGCGCGCTGCTGACCTTTTAAAAACCTGTACACTCCTTTATTTGAAGAACCCCATACTGCAGACCCTCGGGAAAACCTCGGAAGGGAACTCTTACAAATACTGAAACTAGAAAGACAGTGGTATTTGCAGAAAATCTACACAATTCCTGCCGCAGTCGTCGAAAAGAAATGCGCACAGAATCCTGGCGTTATCTGACTGCGAGAACCACGGTCGCGTTCATACCTAGTTGCCACAGTGCACCAATAAAATTCAGTACGTCAAATTATAAAACACACCTTCAATTTCTTTCTGTTATACCTAATACCTCTTAACTTAAATGTTGTATGTTGTATCTCTCCTGTTAAATGTTGTATCTTCCTAACAAACACAATAGTAAAAGTGACGGATAAGGAAAGCAATGGTGATTCTGGCTTGATATTGTGAGGCATGATATGCGTGCCTACGGCCGTCGGTCTGCCTACAGCATTAAGTTCTACACTGTATGTTGCTGTATTATAAAACGTGACGCAGCAGGCCTTACACTACACTTCCCAACCTCTGTCAACTATACAAACTTATAGTATGAATTTTCTCAAATGATCTTTAGGCCTCCGACCCTAATCCGTTAAACAAAAGCCTTTGTTATTAAAAGTTCAAAGTGTAACAGCTCATTCTGAGATGAGTTTAGGTAATAATGAAGGACGAACGGTTGCCATTGTGTGGCCTCAGAATACAGAGCTACTACATAAATTTGAACTATATAAATAGGATGGTAAAATTTCTTTTTAAACGAGTTTGTTCCCGTTCAGTCAATAGCGGTAGCATTGGTAACCGCTGGACAAAAGAAACAAAGGCTTTTTTTTAACAGATTAGGGTGTGAGGCGTAATAATCATTTGAGAAAATTCATACTATAAGTCTAGATCTAAAATAACCAGAGACTATCGTCCTATTGCTATCTTCTAGTCACTATGCTCTTTGTTTCCGCGGTACGAACACACCACTCCAACGAACATGGCTGCCGTCCACACGAAACGTCGTAACAGCACACGTGTTCCATCGGCACTTACTGCCTTGCTCTCCTGAAGGGCAATCTCCTGTAAGCAAATAGAATGGGCCTATTCGAGCATGTTTAATTTTTATCCCCACACAATGCGGTCCGACCTGGAATAGTTTTGGGATTTCAGGTCGTCGTTTTCAAGATTAATACGCTGATAGCGCAATAAAATATAATATACAGGGTGGAAAAAGTTAATGGGCCCTTGAAGGAAAGTGCCTTAAAGCCTTAGGTTAGCTCATTTTACTTAAAGGCGACATTCTTTTATTAAAAAAAAAACATATCATTTTTAAATTCGCTTCCCTCGTCCGGGAATCGAACCGACAAAATTTAAAAAAAATACTAAATATGCGATTTTATGCATATTTTGTACGACAGACGAGTTAAAGAGTTTTTAATTACATTTTACATATACATTACCCATACATTTTTCCACACTGTATACTTCAATAGATAATAGGTAAAGATTTGTATCTGTGTATGGACGGGTACACGGGATATTTATTTCCTTCTCAAGAGGGTCATTATACTCTATCATTCGATCAGCTATTCCATATATTACTATTACTTATTCTGCGTCCATACTAAGTGCCAGGACCGAAAGTCGATTGAAACATCTTATTAAAACACACACTGGAATTAAATTATCATAAAAATAAAATGAGAAGTTAAGGCAGAAACTGAATATTACACAAAATTAAATGAACACCAGTAAGTGAATTATACGATACATTTGAACCTAACCCGAGACACATCTTATTTAAGGATGACTCACGTTAGACCGGGCCGTGACCGGGCCGGAGCTTCCGGCGCTTCGTTTTCTATGGAAAGCATCACGTGATCATCTGTCATGTCATAGAAAAGTAAGCGCCGGAAGCTACGGCCCGGTCACGGCCCGGTCTAACGCGAGTCATCCTTAAACCTGAATCGAAGTACACTTTTCTCGTGTGCTCACGTGATATTCAAAGTTGGCCGCAAATAAAAACGTTTTTTCCAGAATATCGTTCATCAGATATGTTACAAAACCAACCGTCTTTGAGAAATCGATTCTCACATACATCAAAAACAATTATTCCAACAAATTGAAAACTTCCTCCATTTATTAATCTGATTATACTTAATGAGATTTTTCCGCAATGTAAATAGTTACCAATTTCCGTTTGCACAGTACTATTAAGATTTCCGTCGGCCGCTATAAGAGAGTGCGCGTAAACCCAGGAAATTGGAAAGGAATAAAAAATATGATGTAAACTGTTACACTGGAACTGAGAAAACACAGGACAGGAAATATCCGACAAAATTAAAATAAAATGTAGTGCAAAACTTACGTTCTGGGAATTGGATAGATACTATAAGTAGGCGAGTGGATCAGGTGTTTTACTTTCAGACCAGAGGTGGTGGGTTTGATTACTTTGATTCCTGACCGCTTACGCTGCGTATTACGTAAGCGATCAACACGCGAACGCGAAGCGAAGCGATGCGGCGCGGATTGAATTGATTGATCAATCCCTTGATACCTATAGAAGTGTCCTACGTGGGCGATCTCGTTGCGAACGCGAACGCCGTGGGCCCGCCGGGTCGCTTCGAGTTGTTCGCTTACGTAAAACGCAGCGAGCATGACTTGCGTTGTCACGTGTTACTGTATGTGTCAAGTCAAACGCGACATATGGATGGAGTCGCGTGCGACAACACATAAGTCATGCTAAGCGGTCTGGAAAGTAAAGTACCTGTTGAGTTTCTAGGAGGGTTTAGTGCAAGTAACATTGCATATTTCGAAGTTTACGTAACGTTAGTCTTTTACGTAAATTTTCGTTCTTCATTCTAGGTTTAGGTATCGCTCCCGTAACCAATAAGTATGTAAGATTAATTTTATTTTTCTCCGATTTTGTAATTATTATAATAATAATTTAACGATCTCACAAATTTTAATAACATTTTTTTTACTAAGATACTAGACGCAATATTTTACTTTAAAAAAATTTCCCTCGTTAGAAGTTTAAATCAATTAGCACAAGCATTTGTATTGCAAGAAAAATAGAAAATAAAAACTCATAAACTTCCTTATAACTGCTGAAAGAAAAGTTGAGCGCACAACTTCATTATTGGAAAAAGAAACAAAGTGAAAGTTATCTCTAGTCTCTGTACCTACCCATCTGTCTATAATCTAATCGTACTCCAATTCAATCATTAATCTCGCACATATTTAGATATCCCTTGTTAGAAGCAGGTAAGCATGTTCCAATAAGATATCAATATAATACTAAGAAGTCAAACATGAATTTTAGAATTGACCGGCGAGAAGAAGCGCCATTGAAAAATTCATTATTGGATGAAGCAATACAGATAAAATACAATTAGTTTCAGTTCGTTTGGTATTCAGAATCTCTCAGTTTTTGTTAACTAGGGTCGTATTTATCAATTAAAAGCTATTAAATGAAATTGGTGCAATTACAAATTACAAACCACTATTATTCATTAATAATATATAATAATTACTATGAATTCACAAGCCACTATATCAATCAAACTTTTATGTCTTGTATTTAAGCACGAAAGGCCGCACCCTACGAGTATTTACGCAGTGTACTACGTAATAGGCAAACAACACACGAACGCGAAGCGATGCGGCGCGGGGTGAATCAATCCTTTGATACCTATGTGTCCTACGTGGGCGATCTCGTTGCGAACGCGAACGCCTAGGGCCTGACACGCCGCGCCGCGCCGCATCGCTTCGCGTCCGCGAGTTGTACCGTTGTACGCTTACGTAAGACGCAGCGTTAGCAAAGCGTAAATTAATTAAAAACGTGTGATTACACATACATACCTATCAGGTAATAGTGATAAATTGTTCAATACAGCGGACTTGTCTGTTAAAGTTACGGTCTATATTAAGTAAATAAGGTATGAAATTGGATAGATGGTTAATCTGAGCTGAATGCGGCTACCAATTTAGTTGAACAGGGTGCCGTTCTACATGTCGTGAATCAGGTGAATATGCTGTAACACTGATATTCATTAATCATACCTACTTACCTATTTTATTACAAGTTGGCTAAACATCGTATGTCACACGAAAATAATGATCCAATTACTTTAACTACTCCAACTCTGAAACTCATCCAACGGTTTTCTGCCATCTTGTTCGAACCACTTTTGCGGAGACCTTCGTTCGCTTCCGCGACTAAAATATCAATTACGTCTCAACATTTGTGCTGGATCTTGAGCGAAGAAGCGTGAATTCTAAATTATTGTCTACGGTATACTTGGACGCATTCTACAGGAAATTTTGGGAAATCACAAGCGATCGGAACGACTGGAGAAAAAGGAGATCGTTGCCAGCAGCGGGACGCTAAATAAGCAGCTAATAAATAAAATTTAAGGATCTGCCCCACCGCTCATTGAATCTCTCTCATCGTACGGAAATAATTTGAGTTGTTGGCCGTAAAAAGAAATGTTTTAAATGAATTCATAATTCAGTTGTGGCCTAAATCTTCTAAAGGGATGTTTGGCCGAAGTTAAATTAACCTTGATTTTGGAAAAAGCGGTCAAAACACGATTTATAGTATGTAAAGTGACGTGCAACATTTTAAACTCTTATTAGTAAATTGTACGCATAATAAGTAATTATAACGGGTTGAACGCGATATAATTTCATTATTTTTACCTTATCGGACGTTTCAACCGGGTTACACCAGCTGTGGTCTCGGATGACTAACGTTCCAGTAAATTGTCAAAGGAGATATGGGTAAAAATAATGAAATTATATTATCAATGTCGTATTTAACGCGTCTCATAAATACTTATGTAGGTACTTACTCACGCTTGTATTTTATTATAAAAAGCCATGCTCCTGCAATGATTGCTATCTCTTTGATTTGATCTCTGATTCTTCTGGAAAACAAAATTAATGGCAAAGAAGCCTCACGACGTAAATAGAGCATCTAATTTAATTACAGAGCCTGCCATGTGTACGAAAAACAAAAATGTCCCGTTTCCAATAAGGATGTTTCTCTTCAGACATCAAAGTTAGAGGAAATTACTTCCTTTAATAACATTGTTGGGTCCAACGATTGCCTGCGGCATGTTAAGGCCCTTTGATATATTTGCCCATCAATCTGCCTTGAATATAAAATAACTGGGCTATTTTTAGTAGAAGGTTAGAAATGTGACTTGAAATACAGTAGGACCTCTTTAATTCGGACCCCCTATAATCCGGTGGACTCAATAATCCGGACGGATGCGAAACTGGTGACGGACGGGTGTGCGGGGTCGGGAGGGGCGGGCATTTCATCGCACGCATTGCATCGCCCGCGCTAATATAACTGATTTTTTTACCACTAATGTGTAAATTATAATTAAATAAATGTTCACATATACATAAATCTTTCATTTATTTGCTAAATATACAGTATAAAAATTGGCATCTTTAATCCAGAAACCTCTTTAATATTAATTTATAATCCGTTTTCGGCCGGTTTTTTACCCGTCCGGATTAAAGAGGTATACTGTATATACTTCTGTAATTTTACTGGGTTACAAATAACCTTGATTCCTGTTTCCTCATGATCTCATGATCTGCAATCAAACTTGCTTTTATAAGGATCAAATAGTAATAGGATTAAACCACATTAAGCCGTGGCTCTGAGCGCTCTGTACACTCTTGGCAACGGTCCGTCATGAGTGAGCTACAAGCGGTCGGGTTGAGCTGGAGCGAGGCCAGAGGGGTTGCTGAAGATAGGAAGGCGTGGCGCGAGCTTGTGAAGGCCCTTTGCACCTCTGGGGTGCCATAGGACAACAACAACAACAACAACAACAACAACAACAACAACAACAACAACAACAACAACAACAACAACAAAGCAATACAAAAGTCAGATAGATAGCTGCTTAGTAGTGGTCATTCGTAAGAATCATAAAGTTACGCGCGCTCAATGAAAGTTTTGAGCAACAAAAAGAACAAAAATTGGAGACATCAATTTCGATCTTATATTTAGCCTGAAAAATGACTAGACATTATCCAGCTCACGGAAACTAGGAAAGTTTCCTTACTTGTAGTATTAAAATGGAAATCTGCACCTGATTCCCCCCCGAGTTCAACTCAACGTAGTTTCATGAGATTTGTTCTACTAAGTCATTTCGATATGATAGTCTCGTAATGCAAGTTTCTTGAGTTATGTGCTGTCACAGACGTTTTATGCATTTTCTTCACGTATTCTTCGAATTTCTATTCATTATTTGAAAGACTCAAGGCTCCTTTGTCAGTTACATTAAGATAGTAGTAACAATTTGATCATTTTTGTAGGCTACATCTGAAACAAAATAAAATTTTCTCACCCTCATACATAAACTGCGCTATTTCGGCAAATAAGACCATATATCAAACCGCATTGCAACGAAACCTGTGATAAACCGCCTAATCTGGTTACGTGGCATAATTTTATGAAATATAATCGCCATCTTGTCGAGGGGCACTCATTTTGTTGACTTATGAGTCGCCATGTTTATTCACTCCACAAGCTATTCCCAACCTTAGCGCTTAGGCTTTAAAGTTCACAATGCTTTTAGGGTTTCCTGAAATAGAGGAATGTTTTGGTGCATGAAGTGGTCATTAGCCGGAGTGCAGCGAGTTACCCTTTTCCATCGGTAGGGGGCGTTGTTTGGCTGATTAAATACGGTTGATGTTGCGGTTGCGGTGTTTGTCGATTGTTTTGCGGGATTTTCACGGTTTGAGTAAATAGTTCGGTAGTCAGCCTTTTGCGGTGTAGGCTCGGATCGATTTGTTAGCAATAGCCTTTAAGTTACTTCAGAACTAGTGACACTGGTAAATAGTATTTACCAATGTACTCACTAGGTATATAGTACATATATTTAGTATCCGTCCTCTATTAAACTAAATATTCGTAAACATCGTTTTAGTGGTAAGCTGGTAAGTTAAGAGGATATATTAGGGGCTCACCGTTTTCAGATTTGAGAATTTTAGGAAAATATCTCCGTCGCGCTGACGGAGACGGCTCCTAAAATTAGTGCGATAAGGACAGCTGCAGCTTAGGCGAAAAATCCTGCGTAAAAATCTCAGAAATCGAGGTTTCGTAACGAAATTTTGGGAAAGGAATGAGATAGAAATTATCTGTATCTGATTTTTGCGTTTATTGTTGGCGATTTGAAATAACCTAGTTCTTATAAAAACAAGAATATCAAAAAAGCAAAACGTACAGACACAGGTTGATTGAAATGGGTTTTTACGGCCATTATTATGCTAACCTCTGAATTTGAAAAGAAATAGATTCGAGGTACGATTTTTTTTTCGTTTTTCTTTTTTTTTTTCAATTCCAAAAAATCACAATTAATTCGTTGTATAATCATCTGCGAGGATATGACGGTTACGTTTAGGGTTCTCGAGATATCTTAAATTTTATAACCTTCTCCATACAGTTTTTAGAAAAAAAAATATAACGATAACTTTTGTGATAAATCTTCTGAAATTCATAGGTTAGCATAAAAATGCTAGTAAAAATCCATTTTAACCAAAAAACTTAAAATTACAAGTGGTTTTTGTGTCTTTTCCATAGAAACAATAAACGATTTAAAAAAACCGCACCCGTTACGGGAATATGAAATATGCCAAAAAATCACAAATAATTCGTGCTAACCATCTGCGAGAATATTACGGTATTTTATGCGGTTCTTGAATTATTTTGAATTTTTATTCCTGAATATTTATACATTGTTTAAAAAAAAAACATAACGACGTTTTTCAAGCCAAATCATTTGAAATTCATAGTTTAGCATAACAATGATGAGTGAATCCCATTTCAATAAAAAAAACTTTTAAAATGTTAATTTCTGTTTTTACCACTTTTCCATAGAAACAATTACCAATTAAAAAAAAACTGCACCCGTGACGGAAATATGTAGTACGCCAAAAATCACAAATAATTCGTAGTATAACCATTTGCGAGGATATTACGCTTTGTTTCGCGGTTTTCGAAATATTTAAATTGATTTTTTGTTTCTGCTCAATACATTTTTTTTTTTAAATCATAACTCGACACTCTTTATGCCAAATCGTCCCAAATTCGAAGGTTACTATAATAATGCTGAGCATAACCTATTTCAATAAATAAAAAATTAAAATAACAACTGGTTCCTATGTCAATGAGAGCCGAATTTCAGCCCACGTCAGGCGTTACTAAAATGCCTTTTATGGTATCTACAGATTATTCATAAAATGATAAATTATTCCCAAGTGATACAAGCAAAAGAGAAAAGTGACAAAAGTCTGTGTCAGCGTAGAATTTACTGGTGACCAAACTCGGCAACTTTGAAATATTGTAACTATTTTTAACGTGACTTCTTTATTTGTGTCTCAAAATCGTACAACGTCCAATGTCCAGCAGTGGACATCTATCGGCTGACATGATGATGATGATATTTTTTTTACTACGTCGGTGGCAAACAAGCATACGGCCCGCCTGATGATGATAAAATCGTACAACAAAGCTTTGCTGAACAGGTAGGTAATTGACGCGAAGTGTAGCTAATACATATGTATAATAAAGTAGTAATTATAATGTTATATAAAACTGCAAATGCAACAACTTTGGACTACAGTCACTAGAGACTCAGAACATAAAGGGGCCCACTGACTGTCAATTCGCCGGATGATATCGGACTGTCAGTTGTTCGGAACTGTCAAATTGTTGTTCTAACTGACAGGATGATATCGACCGGCGGACTGATAGTCAGTGGGCCCCTTAAAAGCTTGTAAATCTACATTCAATTGTTATTTGCACCTTCATAAAATAATTTTGTCAGAATTCAACTTCTGTTTACGAGAACCTCTATAATTAAGATACTGTTTTTTAACCTAGATGTTTGGTTAAATGGAAAACCTGCTGAAATGACACAAAATTGCCGGTTCCTTGAGATTTACAGATTTTATCTATATCAATATTTAAAAAAAGAACTTTTATTAAAAAAAATCTTACAACTAAATACGACGAGGCTCCTTTGTGTTTGTGTTAGCGGTTAATATGTAACCTCACTTTATCTTAAACCTAAACTTACCTACTTAAACCCTTTACTGCATGCGCAGCCTTATATGGCTGTTATGTATTTACAACTCTGTTGATAGCTATTAAAGTTTACTTTTAACCAAATACTTTTTTTATTTTTGACATGAAGTAATGATGTAATGATGATGTAATGATGTGAGTAGTGATGTAATGTATTATAAGGGTTGTATTTGACCTTTTATTTTATTTAATAAAAGGTAACTTAATTTATTTTTAAATGTTTGTTTTGTCATCCTTGTGGTCTTTAAATCCGACGGCGACTCGATATATTAACCTCCCTGTAATAGTTACTCCCTGTAACTACACACTTTTTACAGTACCGTATACTTATCACCGTCATATTTACCTAACTGTAACGTGATCTGGGTTCCGGCAGAATATCAGTGCTCCGCTCAATAGAGTGGAGCGTATAGCTGAGTCGGAACCCTTTTGTTGTTGCTGCAATGCACACAGCGTGCAGCTAACCACTAAAAACTAATTTTTCGTGTTTAAGTAAAAAAAAAATTGTTAATTTACTTT
This sequence comes from Cydia strobilella, assembly GCF_947568885.1. NCBI lineage: Eukaryota > Metazoa > Arthropoda > Insecta > Lepidoptera > Tortricidae > Cydia > Cydia strobilella. The sequence continues at coordinate 4,590,113 of NC_086044.1, read as the reverse complement.
AGTACATAAGTTTTGTTCTGACTGCAATGTACCTACTTATACTTTACAGTAAAATTGTGTGTTTTGCAGCATCCAAATAAACGTTTTATCTATCTATCTATCTATCAGTTATATTCAGAATCGATAAGCTAACGTATTATATGATCTGTAATTTAGAACATCTCTTGAGAAACAAAGAAATTTGATTTGGCCTCTATTCTATTATCAGTCGAGATGGCGTTTTATTCGAATTGAAGTGTATGTAACTGTACATAATTAGCTTTCATTGTGTAGCAGCCTCATAAAACATCGAACTTCGAATGGCACTCTTGCCGCTAGCCGATAATGTTCTCTAAAGAGCTACTAAAATATGTAATTGCGAGCTAATTCCCTGTTCACAAGATTCGTAAAACCCGCTTCTAAATTCAGTAAAAACGCTAATAACGTTGCAGACCATCGCCATTAGCCGTACTCTTCAAATTTCATAATTCATCGAGTCTTAGCGTCGTCAGCGATCTGAGGCCTACCGCGAACCACGTTCGACGTGTTGCCTCTCTGTCACACTTACGTACGAATTAACGAGTGCGATAAAGAGGCAACATGTCGAAAGTGGTTCGCGGTAGGCCCTCTGATGCGGACCTACTACTGTTGGTCACTCAACTCATTTCAATTAAATTCAATAACCATTTATTAAAAATAACTAGGATTTATATCAGATGGTTAGTAACACAATAATAGCACAGTATCTTATTTTCTAAGTTAGTATTCTTATACTTAAGGTTTATTCTATTACATACTTCATTAACGACAGTGCGCACATCAGCAGCAGTCTTCTCACTTCTGCACTGTAACAGTTGTTAGAGATATGCATATGTACACTCCAGCAATGTCGTATGTAAGGACAATCAATCGTATCCTAATTAAGTCCAGCTATCTTCTACTAAAGGCAACAAACGTCAAATAAGTATGCAAAATACATAAACGCGAGAAAAATACAGACATGTTGTATTTGTGTGCGTTTGGTAACTTTAGAGAACAGGTTTAAATCTTTTTTAAATGATATTCTCTAAAACTAAAAAAACTACACGACTCTGAACATTGTCCGAAGAAATCTCTAATAACGCTATTCAGTAAGGTGGTCCTTATTTCGTCGAAGTTACCACTTACAACAATGTAATTTTATACTTACTACCACTAAAAACAATGTTATTTTTTTATTTATTTTTAAATACATTTTAGGGGTCGCTACCGCACTAAAAATTTGGACCCATTGATTTGGATGTGAGTTTTCATTCAGGCGACTTACGACCGAGAACCCTTAGTTCCTAGACAGGGTATTATTGAAATATTAATATTTGCATTACATCAAGTAAATAGCTTCTGCTCTAAAGGGGCTTGTAAACGGCCAATATTTTTACTGCAATATGTGGCCGACAACTATTGGTCTCTAACATGTGAGTAAGAGAGGGACACCAATAGTTGCCGGCCACATATTGCAGTGAAAATATGGCCTGTTTAGAAGCCCTTTAACAGCAAGGTCGCGCATATGGCCCCAATCAATATTAAATTTACTGTTAAGTGGATTTTTATGCATTGGTAGTGAAAAACGCTATTAAAATTCCATAATAGATTTTATCAATATTGGCCTTTCGTATTTTATCTTGATTTTTCTACTTACTTACTTACTTTACTGGCTCAGTGACCCAAAAAGGATCTTGGCCTCCGACACAAGAGAGCGCCACTCTGCCCTATTCTGCGCCACTACTACTACATGATTTTTCTACTTAATGTTTGATATTTGATTGATATAGCTAGACAGTTGAAAGTTTCACAGAATAGATGATGTAACGTATTTCTGTTGCCGCTATAACAACAAATACTAAAAAGTACAGAACCCTCGGTGGGCGAGTCCGTCTCGCACTTGTCCGGTTGTTTCCTTTTATGCCTGTGCTGAAAAAATGCGGCTTGTTTGAAAACATTCAATCCAGATTCAAACTCAATTTATTTTTTATATTCTCTACCGTTCTCTCTTCTCTCTTTTTAATTAGTGCATGAAAGAGACAGCGATGAGATTACAGTAAATCTGGAAGCATTTGTTTTAGTGTTCCTGTTTTTAAATCCGGAAAGCTTTTTCGGCGATTCGTTTCCGGATTGTGTTGGTTGATTCTTTGTGGTTCTTTTAAGGACAATGTTTTGAAATTGAAACGGTATCCTATTAGATTAACATTTCCATTGAATTGGTGTGTCACAAACAAGTTTTAGAATATTCAATGGAATTATTAATATTAACCTCTTGTCTGTGAATGATATGGATTCTGAACAAATTTTTAACAATTTTTTGCATTTTTCGAGAACGTTTAGTTCTGCTCTATACAGCACGATCAGAGTTTAACCCTCGCTCGATTTTTGCCCACCACCACTAATGAAAGGTTAAAAGCGTTAGCCCTTAGCTAAAGTAGAATTAGGGCCAGTTGCACCAAACCATCGGTTACCGTTAAAGCGCTCGCTAAATTCTATTGTATGAGAAGTTTCATAGTTCTCTGCTAACTTACGTTGATCAGTCCGCTTATTGTTGTTGGCTGGCTAAGTTGCCCAGGTACTTATTACCAATAGAAATGATCTATTTGCTTAAACATGGTAATGGTGGACACATTTATAGATTTAGACGCAACACAACATACGGTATGAACATTTTATGATTTAAGTAATACAATATACAACAACCATATGGTCATATAATAATATATCCTTTTTCTGAGAGAAAACACCCGGCTGAAAATAAATAACTCCCCCATAGCTACTCGCTGATCTCCGCCGGTCTGACACCTGCCTAACTCCTCAATCCAATTGCCGCAAACGTCACGTACGAATCGTACGTAACGTACGATTCGTACGTGACGTTTGCGTTGCGTTGCGTTGCGTTTGCGTTGACGTAATCATCGTACGGTACGATGAATAGCTCCATCATTCGCAGTCCGTGGGTCATAATTAACTAGATCCGCGCTAAACCAATCAGCGCTGACTAACTAACTAGGCACTGTGGGCTCAGTATCATCACTAAAATTAGCTAATTTCTGATTGCGATGCAGCGTCAGTGTGTGACGGTGTGATTTCTAACGAACCTAGCAACATTGAGTTATAATTACTATAGACGACGAACCATACAATTAAATTGTCGCAATCACAACCTGTATCACGCAACCAAAACGTCGTAAGGGACGTAAAATTCATGGCGCTTACGCGTTTTGGTCTCGAGATTCACGCTCCGCTTCTATGGTTTGATGCCAAAACGGCAGCAACTCATGGAGCAAAATACTGGTTCTCTGTGTCGGTTCTATACGTTAGTAATGATAGTTAAGGATGACTCACGTTAGACCGGGCCGTGTCTGGGCCGGAGCTTCCGGCGCTTCGTTTTCTATGGAAAGCACCACGTGATCACCTGTCATGTCATAGAAAAGTAAGCGCCGGAAGCTCCGGCCCGGACACGGCCCGGTCTAACGTGAGCCATTTTTAAATGCCTAGCAAAGATGACAATCGTACATCGACAAACGCCAAACAAATATGGGGCATTTTGTATGAAAAGGGACCTTATTGTCGATGGCGCTTACGCCGCACAGCGTCGCGCGGCATTGTATTTATATCGGAGCATCGTTAATAATGGCGTAAGCGCCATCGACAATAAGGTCTCTTTTTATAGAAACTACCACATATAAAATGTATTTGGATGACAGATGCTACAATTCGTTCATTCGTCTATTTGCCCTATCCCTCGATACGCAAGAGAGAGACTGATACATGATTTACGATTTTTGAGGAAGCCCCCTAGATAGGTCATTTCTAGATTTTCCTTATACCAGCGACTGGCAGTATCCTGGGGTATACTTAATGTATATCCTCTGCAAAGAGGCCTCATAAACCTTACTATAGGGCTATGGTGATTTTTTTACAACTAGGGGCCATTAACAATAATTGTGACGTTTTCAATCAAAAGTTACCACATTGTCGCTTGTCGATAAGGTTGATTTCGAATTGAAGCTACATGGTAATAGCGCCTTATTGACAACCGACAATAAGTACCCTTTTGGTTGAAAATGGCACAATTTATCCTTTTTATCATTAAGCAGTTTACTTGAGATATTTACCCGTGTTATCGGAAGTCTAGAGTCGCTACACAAAACCATTGTAGACTCAATATTGCCGTAGAAATCCTAAGGAAGAATTAAAAGTAGAATGGCCCGGGTGTATTTCAGATTGGCCTGTTGTTACCTACTCACTTATGTCCTGTCATTGTTTGTAACATGTATTTTTCTTTGTAGTGCACAATAAAGTATTTTATTATTATTATTATTATTATTATTGGCTCAATCGTATAGGTACGAGATAGTAGTATATTCTGAAAACTTTCCGTTTTACCCTAGCACATTATTCCTACTAGTTTAGTTTTTTTTTTAACGCCTTTTTTTACGCACGAATTAACAACCTACGCGAGTTCTTTTACTCTAATCAAAAAGAATAACGACCTAAGATAATACCAGGGATTAGTAAATAATAATGACTTGCAATCTCCGTACCATTCAAAGATTGTTATTACTTTAAATGGTAACACAAGGTGCTGTTGTTTTAATGGCATTTATCTTTTAAATTTCAAAATTAATGTTGTTTTGAGCTATGAGGTCAAGGAATGTGACCGATTATTTTCTTATTTAATTTTTTGGTTAGGTTAGTGAAGGTGCATAGAAGAATAACTTCATACGCCGATTTTTGGAAAAATTTAGAGGCCGCAAAAAGCTAACTTTTTTAAAACTAATTGATAGCATTGAAGGGTTAAAAACTCAGAGACCGACTTTACAAGACAAGTCGCAAATAAAAATAGTATTTTCCTAACATTTTTTGTAGCTACAAATGGAATATAATATATGTATAGTGTTTATTTTTTTTTTCAAAAAATAGTGGAACGCAGTTACAGTTTTTAAGAAAAACTAAATATGTAATGTTTTGATCGACGATTTATAGTTTTCTTAGAGGCCTTATAAATTCTTCCACCCACTTTTATATGGCTTTGGCGCGTTGTCAAGGACAATTTAGTAAGTATTTTGCATGGATAATTGTATAATGACAGTTTTAATTATTTACAAGTCCCTGCGTCCCTGTCCCCAAGAGAACGTGACTAACGTATTTAGTGACGTCACACTCTGGCTTCTCTCATTATTCCTACTCGCCCCGCGCTAACTCGATTACGTAGTGGGGTTCGTATAGATTACGTCCCGTAGATTTCGCATTTTCAAAGTGTAAACGATATGCGGCGATCACACATAAAGTTCCATATATAATTATTCTTGTGATTTGGTCTATCCATAGTAGCAGCACAATGGAAGAAGCATGAGAGCCCGTTACATAGCAGGCGCAACATTAAAAAACCGGCCAAGTGCGAGTCGGACTCGCGCACGAAGGGTTATGTACCATTACGCAATAAAATCACGTTTGTTGTATAGGAGCCCCACTTAAATATTTATTTTATTCTGTTTTTAATTTGTTGTTATAGCGGCAACACAAATACATCATCTGTGAAATTTCAACTGTCTAGCTACCACGGTTCGTGAGATACAACCTGGTGACAGACGGACGAACGGACAGCGGAGTCTTAGTAATAGGTGTAACCCTCCCCATACAAACAACTCTACTAACCCTCTATAATAAATACATATATACATATATAAACCTTTTACTTACTTACTTACTTGAATAATTTGGCCATGTGATCGTCTAGATAATAGTTAGGACCCCTCGAAGTGTACCGCGGTACCCTAGATTCTTTAATGAGTATCAGCTAAATTTTGGACTCTGATTCTATTACTATTATAAGCTAAATTTTAAGAAATAAATATTTATGGTATTGAAGATATATTATATTATGATACTAAGGAATAATTAAAGGAATATTTTAATAGTTACAAGAGTAGAAATAGTATATTGTGTCACAAGGAAGCAAGATGACGTATTGACGGCGAGGACGAACATAGAATCCTGAACAAAGCGAAGGATTCCATAATTGAATGCTGAGCGTAGTGAAGCATTCTAAAATGGAATCTCGAGCGTAGTGACGTAAATAATTTTACATTTTTATTAAATCTATTCGTGTAAAGTAAATGCTGTTGAAGGTTTACTACATATGATGTTATTTAGGTAAATGCAGCATATATGGTTAATATGAGGTTAAAAATGTTGTTGGAAAAATGAGTTTAAAAATGTTTTTGGTGAAGTCCCGCTACGCCTATTAAGTCTTCGGGATAACATACAAAGCAGTACTCCTGGGATGAGCCCATTTACACCCTAGCCTTTTAGGAAAGTTATAATTATACTATATTCTAAACGATGTGTGAGTCCACACGTACTGCTTCGCATGCTCGATGCGGCTCAGAAAACTCTTAGCCCGTTTCAAAACATCATTCGGGTCACCTATCCTAACATTGTAGCCAGACGGGCTATGACCAACGCTTCGCAATCCTATGCATTCCTAGATGATTTGATGAAAGAAGCGCCAAGTATCATCAATCAATCAAAATTACTTATTTTTTTATGTTCAAAAGCTAGGGATACTGATCCCTTTTTCCCAATCCCCAAAACTAAAAGAATAGACTGTATTTCTAGTCTTTAGACGCACAAACGAAGCACTAAGATCATTTACTATATTTTATGAGACAGAAATATCAAGTCGAGCATTATTCCACTCTGACTCCTCCCATTGGACTGCTCTTGCCTGCCAAGGGTTCCCTAAAACAAACCATTCTTCTATTCCAGAACGATGTGTATACCTAAACCCAGCTTGATATTTTAGGAATTTATTTTGTATATACCTTGGAAACCAGAATGAAATATTCAGTACCTCGTTTTTACATCAGAACACTAGAAATTTTAGCAAAATAAAACAAATAGGATAAGATTTTATAAACAACAATACCTTTTTACGCAGATACATTATAAAATAGGAATATCTAGGCAATTAAACCCCTTGCCTATTACACGTACGTTTTTTAGGATAATGAAGCCATATTAAAAGTCTTTAATAGAGAAATATATACCAACCAGATAAATAAATCCATCATTCATCATTCGATAAATAGTGTGCGATTCTACCCTACACCTACCTGGAGCCCTAGCTAGTACACTCAAAGCACAATCCGTACTTACCATAGGCCTAGTGCTTTGACGTGTACGCAAGTGTATCCCTAACTCTCTGTACAGTTCAGGAGGCGACCCTGAGGTATAGCAACGTATAGGCCAGTGTGTTGTGTGATTCCCCCCTATACAAGCTCGCAAGCCCGGTGGTATAGAGTAAATCGCCCTATTCCGTGTCTATCAGTGGATCGGCACCCTTAGAACACACCAGCACTACCCACATTGGAAGCTCTGCCAAGACTATGACTGTAAGTGTATGACATCAGTCGCGACAGAATCCTCCCCTGCAGCCAGCACTAGTATGAACCGGAGCACCGAAATATATAAGTATATTTAATAGAAGACCGGGGATCAGTTACTGCCGACTGCAATGAGCTCCGATTACTCGGAATGGCACGCACGTGATGCCCTCACATTCATCGGACAGCTGGACCCTGATACCTGGGAGGTAGTTCATCTCTTAGGTAAATATAACCGAGATGCCAAGAGCCTCAAATCTTGGAACAAAGACTTCTAAGCATCCACTTCTTAACACCGCAAGGGAACTGGATGTTTGGCTGGAAAAACAGTCTGTCCAAACAATGATCTGGCTTATAAAATAGTAAAAGCACTACATAGCAAAACACTAAAATAATTAAGTTCACTTTTACGTAACTAAACTGGACAAATAAACCGAACAGAGAAATAAAATTCCTTCACTGTTATCCAGGCTTAACGTTACGAAAATTGCTTTCCGTAAAATCAAACCAAGACACCATTCTAAGTCCCTGATATGCACGATATTTACTATCTGTGCATAGCTTTACGGCACTAAGAACAACACAGCGTAGGAAACCTCACTTCACAATAAAATAAATCAAACAGGTAAGTAAAGATCCTCCATAAGTCAGGCTTAATTCCACAGAGATAGGTTTATCTTTGTACAATCAAACACAGATCCAATGTCCCAAGTTTAACTTCGCTTAGATAGCTCTAAGCTAGGCTATACAAATGGACAGAGTGACAGAGTAATTTCACTTAAGAAAGTTATGCACGCGCGAAGCCAGAGACACTGCTAGTTTGACGGATAGAAAATTAATGAATCCCCCCTTGCCTGCTCCAGCTATTTATAACCTTTTGTAGAGACATAGTAGATACTGGATACTGGAGACATAATGGATACTGAATACTTAGTGGGGACATATTATAAAAGAAAGATCATAAGTCCTGGTTTGTTTACCATTAAGGAAAGACATATGACCGACACTTTAATGCTTACAATCGCTTAACGCTGGCAAATTAAAATATTCTAATAATATGGTAATAAATCTTACGAATTTAATTACTAAGATAAGGATTTAATCCCTGGTTTGTTTACTATGTCTTACGCCCATCATATTAAAGGCCATATTCTTTATAATTCGAGAAAGCAATTATTAAACCATAAAACCGTAAAACTAGCGACACACTCCAAAAGGGAATAGTCGTAAATCCTACTTTGTTTGCTAAGTCATCTGTAGTACATATTAAGAATCATAATCTATTAATGCTACCAAAATAACCTACGTAGGCATTTCTGCAGGTGCGATCTTGGAATTGCATTTGTGTGGTACTGTAAAAACGGCGACAAAAAGTTACTCCTGTCTTGGTTACTAAACTTTAAGTCAAACATATTAAAGCTCCAAATCCATTAATGCTCACGAAGGTGACTTTCACTCACACAAGTTAAAGTTGCGACCAAGAGTTTCTCACGAACACATATCTATAATCCCGCCTTGATTAATAAGCTTTATGTCAAACATATTACAACCCCAAATCCCATAATGCTAACGAAGACGGTTTTCACGCACACATGTAGACTAGCTCAACGAAAACGGTATGTTCCAAAATCTGTCAAACTCCATTGTGCTGACAATTTCCCATTTTTAGATTATTTCTTATTTAGCTTGTTATTTCAAAATGATGCCCGTTTTGAAATATTTCATGTTTATTTTTAACATATTGTATTAAAACATATAGAAACTTAAAATTCAATTATGGCAACGTCTTATTTCTATCGCACCTTTTGGACTTTATATTTCATAACGATTTTGGAACGTTACGTCACTTACGTCACCCTCAATGTCAACAAACAATCGTAATGTCAATATATTTTCTATTTTCTCAAGCGGATTTCTGCTTGTATTTTGTGTTTTTACTAAGTGAATCAGTAATTTATTTAACCTCAGTTATATGCGATAAAACGTAGGCGTAGGTTATTGTTAAACTAATCGATGAAATTACGGAGAAAACCGGCGATGGAAAGGACCGACGAAAACGAACTTTGCTTCAAGGCTAAACATGTAAGTTTTATATTGATAAGTAAGCTTTTTACTGTGAAATAGGCTTCTGGCCAGTCACAGCGGGTTCCGTTTTTACCCTTTGGGTACGGAATCCTAAAAAACAATAAAGTAGTAGTTATAATCTCTGTGTCTGTGTGTCAAAATCAACGTACTGTGGGGGAACAAAACAAAATGAAAATGAGACTACACTATATAATAGTTACGTATCACTAGAGACAGGAATGCGAGCGAGATTCAGTTTATAATTTAGTTTATAGTATATAATAATTCAGTTTATACTTTAGGACTCAACCTGCACGTTTATTTTGGTTAGATCCGCAAAATAATGTCGTCTCATCATCGTTCTTCACCCACAAACTATGTGATTGCGATCTGAGGACCCACTCATTTTCAAAGTATTAGTTAAGTATCGAAGGAAACTCAATCCCAAAATCACATATTAGAAGTACCTTTAGTGGATGAAGACATTGTGAGTCGCACGCATTGGTTGTAAGTGTAGAATATTATACTTAAATAGATCATGTTAATACTTGAAACATGTTTTGATTGCTGTATTTTTCCGCGTATACCTACCGCGTATTTTAAACAATTACGCAACGCAATGTCGGTGGCAAACAAACATACGGTCCGCCTGTTGGTAAGCAATCTCCGTAGCCTATGAACACCTGCAACTCCAGAAGTGTTATTTACATGCGCGTGAGGTGTTAATTCGAAGGAGACCAGGGTTCTCCTTATGCGTAGGTTATGCATGGTGTTCCATCTAACGGGTATGCAATATGTGGGCTTTAGTCACATGTTAGCACAAAGTCTGAATAATGTACTAGAATACTAATTACTAGGTAGGTAGTTTACTAGACTAAATTAGATTTGTCTTTCTTTGACAAGCTTAATTACCTAAATAAATAACTTTGTAACATGTGTCCCACAGTGGTAAACATATTTGCAAAATTTTATATACAATTGGAGCAAACACCAATTTTTACGAATTCTACTGCCCCCAGAGGAAAAACAAGTCCTTATCGGGATTAATCTGATTTCCTCACGATGTTTTCCTTCACCGAAAACGAATGATAAATATCAAGTAATTGCTAAAAATCTATTCTACGAAAGTCATTAGTGTACACACATATGCGTTTTTTTTAATAACTAGTGTCCGACTGAAATATATTTTTTGAGAAACATGATTTTTATGCCAAAACCTGCCGTTACCGAAATATCGGTCCGACATTACCTAAAATATAGTTTCAGCGCTGCCGAATGGTACGACATTTCTTTAACCAAAACCGAACCTTCGGCCAAAGCATGATTTTTAAGGGGCCCACTGACTATCAGTCCGCCGGACGATATCGGCCTGTCAGTTAGAACAAAAATTTGACAGTTCTGAACCACTGACAGGCCGATATCGTCCGGCGGACTGTTAGTCAGTGGGCCCCTTTATGCCGAAACCGAAACTTAAAGCCGCCAGATGGATCTCATATTCGAGCACATTGCCAATATGTCACTGCCAATTATATTTTTAATAAAGCACGTAGGTACACTAATCTGTACCTGAACGTTACGCCATGTTTGCCACCCGCGTACCGATGAAAGCCCCTGATGTCCACTCGAGAACAACATTCTCGGATTTTTCCGCGTGACTGAACTTCATAATATTGTACAGTGTTACAGAAAAATGTGGAAATAAAATAAAAAGGAACTAAATGCGAAACATAGTGGCAACACCGGTTGGCATATCACAACAATCACATCTTTGTGAGTTTTGTAAACATGATTTTTATATTAAAATATAATTTTTTGAAGAAAAGAAATGGTAAATATAGAAATGAATTGATCGCAACGTAGTTTGTAAAAATTTCCATTTTTCAGAATTTAGTGATAGTCTGTTCGGAATGAGAAGTCGTGGAATGTATTGGGCCCCATACATTTCCCGACTCTTCTGATTTCGCAGAGGCTCATGTCGTTAAAAATTTAACCACTATTTACCATTCTTATATAGTGTGGAAAAAATTAATGGACATTGTTATTGTTAGCTTGGTGTGACGCTATTTCTGGATCGTTAAATGTTACATGAGAACAAAATTATTCTCATCGACTGAATAATATTAATTACTAATAAATACCTAATTAGTTTTCCACAAGCTTGTGCACTTCACCCCGGAATTGTCAATCGAGGAAATCCATTCACAATTCATATTGCGTTGAGTGAGAACCCTAATAAATTATTTCCAGGATTCGCTCTTGTTTAAGATTCGGAGGGTTACTGAAGCACCTTTGAAGGATCCGTAGAGTTGACACTCGTGGATTATGGATCCATGATAAGTATTAGGGTGGGTTCTATGGCGAAAAAAAGTATTAGTTATCCTTTGGGCACAATTATAAAAAGTTGCGAAATAATGTCAATAAACAGTATTTCAAATTATTTTGTAATCGGAATTCATTTTCTGTCTCTGGACCCATTTCAGTTTTCACATAAATAATTAATAATTGTTACATTTTGTAAAGTCCGCGGAGTATCTTATCTTATCTTAT